>NW_023458567.1:15650837-15661697 GCF_013731165.1 Rhagoletis pomonella | reverse complement strand
AAAAATCCGTTCGGAAACACCAGGTCCCGTCTTATTCGCAAAACCCTTGTAGACCAGTGTAATCATTGCCTTATAGATATTTTTGTAACTACAGCTATACCTGTTTGCTTATAGACTCAGCTTTAGCCACGTCTATCCAGGTCTACCATCTTTGAATGGGGTTCTTTATCCTTCCTCTATGTTTTATGATTTTTTGGACCGTCGTAAGAATACAAAAATTTTTTAAAGGAAAGTCACATTTGCACATATTGAAAATCCATTGAACTATTAATTTCTCCTCATCGCTCATTAAATAGGATTTCGGGCGGAAACTATATATAGACTCAGCAACTTTTCTCTTAACACGGTCTTAAATAGTTGACTTCGGAATACCGTAAACACTAGCGGCTTTGCGAATGCTTATACTATGGCTCCAAATATCAAATAGAGCCAATTCCATTTTTTTTTCTATCAGGAAGCTCTTTACCTTCTTTTTGAGCATGCTTGGCCAGAATCCGCATTACTCATTCTAAAAATATGTAAAATTTAGATACGAGTGCTTTAAAAACTCTTACATGCTTACTTGAGTTTAATTCCTCATTCTACGTTGCTTAAATATATGTATCACTAAGCAAAAAAATAAAAATCCGGACGTTTTCACATTTCGAAGCAAACACATATACATAATGATCGCGTTTCAGTAAAAGCTGTGACGCATTTAAAATGAAATGGTATTCATGAGCAGTGATCGGACTTAAAAAAATTCTGGGCGGTAGAATCCGGAAAAAAAATGTGGTAGATTTCTAAAAGTGTGGTAGATCTCAGTTTTTAGATAGTTTATTATTTATTATTTTTTTTTTTTTTTGTGTATTACGAAACAGAAAATATAAAAACTATTTATAGTGTCGGAGAAATTAATATGGTCGCGAGTTTCGACTATTTTTATTAATTTTTGTAAATGTATAGCTCATTATCTCTAACAACTACATAAATCCAAATTTCAAACTTTGTCCACAGGTTAAAGAAATTTTCAAAGTTTCACCTAAATTGCAAACTTCTTAATTAGAATCTCTAGAAGAAACTTTTAAATTTTAGTATAACAAAGTGCAAATTTGACGTTTCTAAAAAATCGCCTGGAGTTTTGGCAATTTTTTGTTGACAGTGTAACGCAGTTCCTTCCTTATAAAGACATTTTTTGAAATTCACTAATACTTCCATAAACTCTCCGTTTTTTTAAACATTTTCTTTATCACTTATTTTTACAAATCATCTATTTCGCAATTCAACACAATTAAACTGCGGTTCCTATCAAAAAATTTAATGTTAGGAGAATTGACTGTGTGACAGTTGCTTTTATCCTCCCATTTAGCTTTGTATACTTTTACTTGAGAAATATCAGCGCCGCCGGGAATGCGCAATCTTGTATTCTATTTTCCTGTTATGACATTAAGGCTGTTCAGGATCTTGTCCAAATAATCTTGGATTTTCAATTGCATTTGCAAATTTTTTTCTTGCAACCATGGCAACCGTTTGCATTTTATTGTTGAAAATTTACAAATGCATCGAATATGCAAATGCAAGAGCATATGCAAAAAATCATGGACAGCCGTATCGTGTTTAGTGTTGGACAACTTTTTAAGAAAAATGATGGCGAGCAAAAATAACACTATTCAAAAACATGAACATGTGGTAGATTTCAGACCTTGTGTGGTAGATGTAGTAGATGCTCAAAAAAGTTGTAGATCTACCACAATGTGGTAGAAGTCCGATCACTGTTCGTGGGACCGTTACAAATCAAGGCCTGCTTCGATTTCAAATTTTGAAATATTCTAAATAGTCAACAGTTTTCTTATTTCAGGCCAAAAAAGACAAAAGCTCCCGGTCACTAGCATAGTTACCCTACGCTGCAAAAATGTTCACATTTTACTGGCCGGTCTTGCTGCAGTGCGGTGAACCGAAATGAATGAACGAATGAATGAAAAAAAGATTGCCAAAAATTAAGGCAGAGTCCTACTTCCAGCTTAAACTTTACCATACTCAAAATTAAATGGTCTACAAAACTGCCCAAGAAATCGAATAAATAGCACGAAATTTTTACGAAAGTTAAAAAAATACTTATATTATTAAAACTTGTCAATATCTATATGGTGCGCTTATAATTATATCCAATTTTACTTCAAATCTTCCAAAGAAATTCAGCAGTTGCAACGACGGGTATTTATCTTTTCCGGGCTTCTAGGAGGAATTGGAATCAAGAGAAACAGAGTTTTCTGATCGAAAAATATTGATTTTGAATATCTATACAATTTCTACGAAAAAATGTTTTTTTTTCATATAAAATACATGGAAAGATTTGAGCGCTAAATAATTGTTGTTTTCAAAAAAAAAAATACAGGGGTGAAGTTTATTTATCATCAATTTTAGAAATGCAGAAGGTCTTTTTATACTTGTCGCCGTAGACACTCATATTAAAATATTTCGTTTAACTTTTCAATTGAGTTAACCTTAATTCCTAAACAGTTGGTAACCTTCTTGTAAAATATTCTCGGAGGCTTTCTTAAACCAACCTGCGCACAAAACCTGCCGTACGTCACTACAGAAAGGAATATTTTATTCAAACTAGCAGTGTCCTGTCACGTAGCCTATAAGAGTCCTGATACCCTCCGATTTAAATTCAAGGAAGAAATTATGAATTTCCGTGATTGTCTCATACCCTTTGACTTCCCACAGTTCGCGTGAAGTCGAAAATATTTTTTGAGAAGGGTTGCCAGCTGTTCGAAAAATTTTATTTAATTAAATTGATAAGGTAATAAAAAAAAATTACAAAGTAGTTATCAAACTAAAGAGGTTTGAGAACACTTACAGCTAAAAAATTTTTTTGGGGAGGGTCGCCATCTTGTTTATGTAGATTTGTACTTATGCACTTAAATAAATTGAGGAACTGATTCCTCGCTGATATAAATAGATCAGTTTTAAGTAAAAAGAAAAAGGTACGTGTAAAGCTATTTTATGTACATTAAAAAACGAAATCATGCATATATGTCAAATGGAAATAGTATTAACAGATTATCTTCATACATATGTGCATATGTATGGTAGCACTAAAATTTCCGTTTTTTTGTACATACTTACATATCCATATGTTGGTCATACATAAGGTATAAGGAGTGTAATAAATATAATATATAAAAATAATTTATGTAAAGTTTGTTCGTACTCGAAGTAATGATTAATCCATTTTAAATAAAGCTAAAAGCAAAAGTTTATTTTGGCAAAACAAGACATTAAATACATAGATATACATATACGTATAAATAAGCCATATCAATTAATTGTTATTGAAGAGATGTTAAAAGCGCAAAAAAAAATTAATAAGAGCTAGTTTTACAACAATAAATACTTATATAAATAGTTAAGTGCGTACAGTATATGTATGCAAGTACAATTAGAGTGCATCGCTCTCCATACAATAAAACGGTACTGATTTTCCGTCGGAAAATAAAAAATAAAAATTATTGTATTTTAAGACTTTCACCAAAATATTTCGGAAAAATAATAAGATTCACGTTTTTTCCACCGGTTTTTTTAAATTTACTATGAACTCTTAAGATATGAGTGAGCTGGACCGATTTGAAAATACCTCCGAAAATCTCATTATTTTAATTCCGTTGTAAGTTTGATTTTTTGATTTTTTGGAAAAATATTTCAAAAAACTGATTTTATTTATAAAAAAAATGTCGATTTTTGGAGGTATTCTCAAATCGGTCCTGCTCACTCATATCTTAAGAGTTCATAGTAAATTTAAAAAAACCGGTGGAAAAAACGTTCTTTTTTGGTGAGACAGTAGGCATGTATATACATATGTATAAATAAGTATAGAAACCAATAAACGATTTTATACCAGCAATAAGTCATAATAAAATATATTGAAATATTGAAAATTATTAATAAAAAATAATGAACAAAAATTATTTAAATGATATAATATAAATTATAAAGAGCATTTCTTAATCGGATTACCAAACATAAAACAATTTATCTCCATACTTAAATGAGAAAAAAATTAAATTTTTCTTTCGAAAGATTCATTTTCTTTTTTATATAAATAAATAACTTTAATGCCTTTAAAAGCCGCCCATATTTGCTGATTTAGATTTTGAAAAAAAAATATCAAAACAAAGTCTAAGTTGCCATAAAGATTATGTACAACTGAAAATGTATTTACAGAATTCGTTTTAAAAACATAAATAAATAAAAATATTCAAATATTAATTATTGATTTTAAATTTATTACTAATTTATCACTTATTACCCCCCGAAAAGTAAAAAGAAAAAAAAAATATTTGAAAGCGGAAATTTCAAAACTGTATTAAAAAGTCAGCAAAATAATCAAAACTAAGAGATTACTGGAATTTATTATTAAAAAGAAATTATTAAAGAATGTGTTTTTGTGGAAAAAATGTTTCAAGTAAACTTGCTGAGCGGAGAAAACACTTAACTTAAAACTTATATGAATTAAGAAATAAGTATTAAATAAACTTTAAATGTTCATTTGGTAACATAACTCGGGTGCTTACAATAAATGATTGTGAGAAAGGATAACTCCAGATTATTTACTTTGCCAAAACATTCATGAGAAAACAAAGGGGTTTAAATATGATTTACATTCATAAAAATGTACGTGCATACATATTTGTTTTTGAATTCTTCGGCATTTTATGTTATTTTTTAACCGACTTCCAAAAAAGGAGGAGGTTATCAGTTTGTCGGAATAATTTTTCGATAATTCTTTTTGCATCGGAAAGTTAGTGTCTCAGAGGTTGTCCCATACTAATCCGGTTCAGATCCGATCATTGGTTCATGAGATATATATATATATTTTTTTTTATATATGGGAATTGAAGTCGGTTTTTATTGCTAAAAATTACTTGTTTAATTTTATATTAAATTTTTTGATTTGTATTACTTTATTTTGCCTTGTTTCTTGGTATTCTACTATGATTATTTCATCTTTTTTTTTTTTGTTATTGATTTGTTTAACTTTTTGTTTTTGTGATTTTGATTTTTATTTTTATTAAAATTTATTTTATTTTAATTTTTATTATTTTTAACCGTCTTCAAAAAAAGTAGGACCAGGTGAGCCGTATTCGATCATTTTATCGGAAAAGTTGAAGAAATTAACAGTACTCCGAAATGTTTATACATATTTATGAGTATTGAAGTCGACTCCTGTTTGTTTAAGAATTACTTGTTTCTTAAAGGTTATATTTCTCAACTTCATGTAGGAGTGTTGCCACCAGTTTAAAAAATCATTAGGTAATTGAAATATGTACCACCTTATGAGCACCAGACGAGAGAAGCTTAGTAGGGTTGCCACCTTTTTGAAAAGTTGAATTTATTTAGAGTTGTCACAAATTATATGAAATTTTAAAATATGAGTTTTAAGAAACTTAATGTTTAGAATGTTTTGAGGGGTTCGCGCAGAGGGTTTCCACAGGTTTAAAAATTTAAATTCAAATTTAATAAGTCAAAAAACTATTCAAAAAAGCCAGAATTAGGTAATTGAAATGAATATCAGGTTTTAGTTTGAAAATTGTTTTAATAGAGTTGCCACCTGTTTCAAAAGTCGAATTTAATTCAATTACGCACAAATTATATGTAATATTAAAAAAAGAGTTATAAGTAATCTTTAGTTTGAACTTTTAGAATATTTTAATTAAATTCACACTATTTAAGATAGCAGTTGAAATGGTTTTGAAAAAACGTCACTTCTGTAGTATACGAACGAGGGTTGCCACTTTTTTAAAAACTCAAATTCAAATGAGTTCATCAGTAACTAGAAATATTTACCAAAATGTCAGCCGAAAGCGATTTAAGAAGATTTTGGCTTGAAAATAAATTTGAATAGCGTTCCACCTATGTAATAACTTTAGTTAAATGTTCACGTTTTAACGCCATTCGGGTTCACTAGTTATATTAAATTATGCTTAATCTTTTTTTTTTAATATCTTTGTTTCTATATTTCTATGATACGATATTTTTGTGTTACACTGCTTTGATATTTTATATTATTTTGTTTAATCATAATTTATTCCGTATTTTTTACTAACAAATATTGTATGTATTTACATAGCTATTTTATTTAATTACATTTTAGTTTGCCTTATTCAATTTTGGTGTTTTTCTCGTATTTTATTTTATCTGCTCTTATATTATTTTACTTTATTTTATTTTTCACTTAATTTTTTTATATTATTTTTATTTTATTCCATTATACCATTTTTTAGTTATAATTTTTAAGTGTACTTCATTAATTGTTTTCTATTTTATTTCGCTTTTTTTATTTTATATTATTTCTTTCTTAATGTTTAATTGCATATCACGTTATTTTGTTTTAATTAATTGCTTTTATTTTATTTTTCTTTTTGTTCTAATTTTATAAATTTTTTTAGAAAGTATTTGCACAATTTGCACAATGCTTTTCATTTAGTTCTATTTTATTTTATTGCATTTATTATTTTTTATGTATTGCATTTTATTTTGTAGTTTTAAAATATTGCTTACTTTTTGAAAATAATTGAAATTCAAAAAAAATTAACTTACTTTACAAAGTTAAAAAATATAAAACTAAAAAACCGCTTAATAAAACATTTTTTTTTTAAGTTTTACTTTTTAATTTTTCTGAGTTCTAAAAAATAGAATCAAGTAAGTTATAACAGCCATACAAATATAAGTAAGTTAAATCTCCCAATTATTTCAATAAAAACATATCAACAGTAATTTTAAGGTTCACAGCGAATTTTAAAAACACAAAAGTGACCCTGAAAAAATTTCCATACGTAATTAGTAATAAATTAAATTAATTTCGCTATTTTCTATACAACAATAATAATGAAATTTTTGGCTGAGTTTCTCCAATTTGTGGTGTGCGTCTTGATCTTGTTACACAAATGGAAGAACCTACAGTTTTCCGAACGGCAAATGGATTTCATGAGAAGCTTTTTCATACAGCAGAAATACATACATACCTCGGAAGTTTGACGTTGTAAGCCGAGGCGCGACCGACCACACACTTAGTAATTTATTTTATAGATACATATATAAATACCACTAAAATAATAATTATAACTATAAAATAATTATATATATGTACTTACAAAAATGTCAGCAGCAAGGTATATAAGCAGAGCAAAGTTATTAAAAACAAAGACAAATAAATATATAAAAATTATCGAAATATTAAAACCAATTTCTTGCAATGTAAAAAAATTCATAAACGGAAAAACATGTGGAAAAAGAAGAATGTTATAAGACAAAAAATAGTAATTAATTAAAAAAAAAAATTAAATGCGCAAATCAAACGATAAAGATGCTTTATAAGACATTAAATACGACGTAAATAGTTATTATACATCTACATAAATTAGCTTAAATATAAACGAAATATTACTCATCTTGTAAAAAAGCAATGATTATTATTGTATAGAAATAAGAAATGAAATAAAATCAAAAAATATAGACGTAAATTCGAAGAAAAGTTTAAATGCGTTTTTTTTTTGTTCAAACCAAAAAAAAATATAAATTCACTTAAAAATTTAAAAATTTAGAAGCACAGAATTCGCAGCAGTGTTGTTAACGAAGAGCGTCACCTATCAGAAATACAATACAATAGTTCACTATAAAAGGGTGTTCGCACGAGGCGATTTTGTGTTCATCTTTTGCGTTCAACTCACGCAGGGTTGCACGAAAAAAAAGTTGAATGGCTAAATGTTGGCTTGCGACCAACTTTGTTGAAAGCGATTAGTTGAAAGGCCGTTCAACCAAAAGTAGAATGCAAAGTTGAACAATGCAAACGCCTTTTTATGGCGAATATTTTGATATTTTTTTATATATTGATATTTTTAGCCATTAAATTTTTTTTTTCGTGCAACCCTCTGCGTCAGTTGAACGCAAAAGTTGCCTGAAAAATCGCCTCGCGCGAAAGCCCCATAAGAGGGTATCAGACGTGGCAATATTTCCAACTTATCCACGAAATTCGCTGTCAAATTTAGAAAGAGATATTTATTTCGATGTGTGAACAGCCAGAAAGACCTTTCTGTCACACTTTCGAAAGGCACTTTACCAGCAAGGTGTGACTGCTGATGCAATTGCTTTCTAAGGGCCGGTTGCTCAAAACCTGGTTGACACTAATCACCGGTTAAACATCGTTATCGACGTTACCGACACCGTATTATATGTATGGAGTCGAAGACATCGAGATAACGATGTTAACCGGTGATTAGTGTCAACCAGGCTTTGAGCAAATGGCCCTAAAATTTCTTTTAATTTTTTTAAATATATTTCATTGGCACGTCTGACAAGCTCTATACTTCGAGATTGCGCAAAAATATTGTGCTCTCATTCCATATCGTCACTTTTAGCCAAGACACGCACCCATAACAAATTACCTTAAGGCCCGTCCACATACAACTTTGGTGTTGCGTTGGCAGTGGCGGTGCTTTGACAGCAGCGCGAGTAACGCCCGTGCTTGCTACAATGAACGCTTAGCAGAGAATATTTTGGTCACTATATTAATAATTTTGGTCACTAAAATAATAATTGCATTAAAAATTATATTTCTTGCCCGCATTTGGTCAAAAAGTAAAATTAAATCACATAATTTTGATTACTTGGAACAGCGAACGAACGAAGCGCGCGAAAAGTTAAGAGTTGGCCATCTTTCTGCGTTGTGTTGGCGATCTGATTGGCTTGATACTATTTTGAAAGTGATATGTTAGATTTTTAGATTTTGTCATCGCCGCGACGCAAATCAACTTGTGGACGGCTCATGTTTGTAGCGGGGCAAGTGTGCAAGGTGCGCACGAATTTATGAATGGTAGTTTTTACGTTTATGAATGAATGTCTTGCTCGTGAGAAGCGGGAGTTCGGGGAATAGTAAGCGCAGTGTCTGTATGTTTTCATTTGTAGTATTTGTATGTATGTACGTACATAAGTACATATTTGGTTTTTGATGTTCATAGATTGATTAGAGTGATTAGAAGCGATTGCATTTTTGTTTGCATGAACACTAATCAATTATGTACGTGTATGCTTATGTACATACATATGTATATGTATTTATGTATGTACATAGTTTGTTTACCTGTACATATGCACATTTTGATCTATGTACTATTCACAAGTAAATATTAATTTAAACATATGATCATAACCATTTAATTTAATATTTCTTCAATGTTGATAGATAATATTCAATTTCTTGATTAAACATCAAAATATTCATCAATTATTAAATTTTGGCAAAACGATGGTGGTTTTCTGCACACACAATTACACGAAATTTGAGCGTCGCAAGCTTGCGCATGAAATTGAACGACATCGTAAAACACTGCTTAAGCGCTAGGATTTCAATGTGTTGTGTGGCGGATGCGCTAGAGGCGCGAGATCATTTTCGCGTGTTGCATTTTTGCTGGGGATCAAATCCCAGTTGGAGAAATTTTTTTTTTGTTTTTATTTTTTTAATGTTATTAAATTTTCCTTTTTTAATTTTATGTTGACCTTTGGGGTTTATTTTATAAATTGATTTTTATTTATAAAATGTATGCATAAAAATTTCCATAAGAGGTCGGGCAGCATAATATGATTCTAAGAAATTGTAGTTATGGAAAAATATTTCATAGCCACATATATTTGCGAAAAACTTCTTTGCAAATACTTTCAGTTTCAATTCATTTATGCAGTTGCATGTATATAATTTTTTTAATGCTTTCGAAATTTTTTTTGCTAAATATCTTTTTTTTTTTAGGATAAATATTCCAAAAAAGTACTAAAATTTGTCAAAAAATATTTTTAATACATGTACCTACCTAAAAAATTAACAATCTATGTAATATGTAAAATAAGCAAATGGTATTGAGCATCAATTAATCGGAAGGTTTTTGCATCAAATAATTCCGGTTCATTATTTGCTTTATTGCTCAAACCTTAAGTTTCTTATCATTATAATATCAAATAATATAATAATAATATCAAATAAAATTATAAAAGAAATAAATAAATATTAAATGTAAATATATACATACATACATATGTTTAAATAAATTATAACAAAATAGTTTTTATAAAAAGGCCCATTTTACATGACTTTAGACAATCGCGGAAAAAAAGCCGAAAAAATGCCTTAGAAAATCTTATCAACTTAGCTGAAATAGAAAAATTCGTACATGTTTGCAAAAATCAATTTGCAACAATCAGCAAATCGATTTCACGCAAGTATCATATTTTCGGCAAGCAAGCAAATGTACAAAAGCCCGCTCCTTTCCCCGTTTCCCGCTTCTTACTCGACACTTGTCGTTCTGACTTCCATTTTTATTTTAGAGTTTGTTTTGATCCGACACAAGCACGCGCCTGCCTCCGCAAGCATCCCCTCTGTCAAGTGCGTATTATATTTCTGTTCCTATTTCCATTTTGTTCTTATTTTTTCATTTTGCTTTGAACTATGGTAAATTTGCTCAAAGTGTGGTGGCACGGAAAAATTTTTGGTATGGTGGCAGCCGACACTTCTCTACCGACACCGTCGGTCGAGCGGTGCACTTTGTCGACGAGTGGTATATTTGGCCGACTGCACCCCAAAATTTTTGCGCAACAAAAACGGTCCACTGGAAATGCGCCTTCTCATTTATAAACGTTCTCTGGTAACACCACCTTGTATAAATTCGGCTTGATAAAAATCAGTGCGTATTTATGTATACAAGGTCGTGCTCAACGCGAATTTTAACAAGGTGGTAGCAAGAATACAACATCAACAACCACATGTATCTTGTAATGCGGGTGTTATATCAAATCTCAATTCGTTCTAAAGTTTGCATGTATTTTGTTTTT
>NW_023458567.1:15573168-15650827 GCF_013731165.1 Rhagoletis pomonella | reverse complement strand
TTTAAAGGACAGTTTAAGAAATAAAGGACAAAAGGCGTCCTTTATTTTGAAAAAAATTATAAAGGACAGGGGGTTAAAATAAAAGACTGCCCTTTAAAATAAAGGACGGATGGTCACCGTAATTATGGCATATAATAAAGATTGATGAAATACATCAGGCATTGGTTGAAGTAGAACGTTTGAAAGTGCGTTAACTGGAAGACTTTCGAACTTAACTCGCTAATCATTAATTAAAAAAAATGATTGGCCATACGAAATTCGCCTATCTTGTTGGGTTCGTTCTACAAAGTGTCTTTGGAAACGTGTTCAAAATCAGCAGTCGTAAGATTTCCAAAGATCACGGTTTTTCACTTCACTATTGTAAATACGAAATTCGATACGATATTTTTGCCATTCGATACCGAAAGTTTTTCCTCGATAGTTTTCAAACGATATATTTTTAATTACGAGTGCCAGAACCCTTGCATATTTCAAATCTAATGTGATTAAAAATATATTGTGCATTATATTCGTTTTGAAGTGCTTAAGAAAAAGTATATATGGGCATTTCCAATCTGGCGTGGCGTCACATTTGTATAACAAAATGTTAAAGAAATGAAAACGTCGAAATTTAAAAACTCTGGGAATTAGCCAAGACTAATTTAATTTTCCAAGTTCCAAAATGTAAATATCTTTCCTGCTTTTTGCTTATTTTATCAGCCAAAGTATCTGACTTGTATCGTGTAAAGGCAAATTAGATTTGTTTCTGTTTTTTGTATTAAAATGCAGTGTTAATTCTTTATTAGAAAATTAGACCAATTTACAGATTTTATTTTTTGAATTTTGTATCGATATTTGGAATATCGAGTCTTCATCCCGATTTTAATGACTACCCGATTTATTTGCACCGATACTTTATATGAGTACTATATCGATACTTTCGGTTCGATATCGTGTACCTAACAATTGTCAATCATTTTCTGGCATGTTTGTAGCAGCCAAAATGGCTTGCTTGATTTTCTCTCTGATTTTGCAGCTTGCTTGACAGCTAGTTTTAATTTTTGCTAGAACGCATTTTGTAAACAATTAAAATCGAAAAGAAATTGCAGAAAATTTAAGTGCGTTCTTATATACAGCAGCTTAATTATCATTCCACTTAACAATTACTATTTAACATTCAAATCAAGAGGGAGAAAGGTAATTTTGTACTTCAGCTGGTTTACTATAAATATCCCGTGTATAATAACACATAAACATATTTACATTGCTCCACAGAATTTGCACATAGCTTTCTATAAAACCGACAGTGTATCAGCCAGCAGGATCTCGGAAATTTTCTGAACATTTAAAAAATGGATTGGCGGCAAGCAGAAATTTTAGATTTAATATGTATGTATAGAGAATCTGAGTGCCTTTGGAACTGCCTTAGTCCAGAATATAAGGATCTCGAAATGAAAAAAAGAAGCATGGAGAGAAATTGCAGACCATTTCGAGAGGGATATTGAGGAAGTAAAGAGGAAAATCAAGCATTTACGTACCAATTATGTTGTTGAAAAAAAAGAAAGTCGAGAGAAGAAAAGGTACCACCTATGAGCCCCGCTTATTCTACTATGATGAGTTAACCTTTTTGGACCCCGTAGTTGTTTTACGAACAAGCCTTCTGATGGAGTCGGTAAGCTTTATATAAACTTTATGGTAATGGTAATGTATGTAAATATGTTCTACATAATTGATTAGCCTAAAACAATTCATGTATAGAAAAAAAAAACTTACCTCAAAGCCGTTTAAAGTAATGTAAAAAGGATTGAAATCTGGTTCCTTTTGTTAAGAACATGTGTACATACATACATATGTACCTATGCATATACTTTAAGCTCTATACCTCCTAGTTTCATGGTGATGACCCCTTAAAGGAAAAAACTAATAACCGTCCGATGAACGGAAAACGTCTGGCTATTAAGAAGGTATGTATATGCAAATATCGTCATCATCATCACCGTTAATTTGGTTTTTGTTGACTTCAGAAGGAAAGGCAAGATTCTACAGACGAAGAGATAGAGCGCGTAGAGTATGAAAGCACTGTAAGCGGAGCATAAACAATTAATATCATTTACTTTACCAACTTTTAATTTCAGAGAAGTAATTATGACATGAGTGAGATAAACGGAGCAGCACCGGAATCGCCACAACCACAATTGACACAGCCGGAATCGCCACAACCGGAGGTAGAAATGCCGACTGATCTCAGCAAAGAAGAAACATTTTGTGCGATGATTTGCAGTGAACTTAAATTACTTAAGTCCGAAGATGTTTATGATAATTTGACTCTGGAGATATTTTCAATTGTAAAGAATGCTAAAATGGCAGAGCGTCACATTGTTTATCAACCAGAAGATGACATGAGAAGAACATGAGGTGATAGTTACGACTAAAAAATACGAACAATTCGCACGTTTAATAATACACAGAATTATTTCAAAATTTCAATTTTGTGAGAAAACCCAATTAAATATTGATCAGTTCATACAATTGGTATACAAAGAGACAGATGGAAAGACATATTTTCGCCATTTTTTTGGAAGTTTAGTCATCTGTTAGGCTGAGCATATTCTCCTGATCAAGCTTATTAATCGTATGTTGAAATCACACGGTAATTGTGAATTACATATCTGTATTATTAAACGTGCGAAATAATATTTTTTACTGTACAATAAAAAAGTTATTATTAAGCAAATTAGTATACTCGTTCCACTCTGGAACATTTTGAATAAATTATAAATATTATTATTATATCACTTCTGTGATTCGATCGGAGGCAGGGGTACTTAGGCGAACTCTGGCCAAGTGCTGAATTTGTACAATCGCTGACCCCTGGAGATACGTTTGCAGCAATTCGGATTCAGTAATGGCATTTTCGTAGATTTCACGAAAATCGGACTGCGATGGATTCAGTGATAGCCCAGACTGAATGGTTGAGAGCACATTAGACCTCTTGGCAGCAGTGCATAGCTCTATATCATACCTATCTACTACGTTCTTAGTAGTATTCAGGGGAATGGAACATGTTTGTAACGTTTACTTTCGACACAGCTGTTCAATGCCATTTCCGGAGAGCCATTATCGAGCCATCGTCAGCATATGAAATGATGGTGACTCGCTCTGGTGGTTGAGGGCGCTTCGAAATGTAGACATCAAACAGAAGCAAGAAAGGACACCACAGTGTAACCCTCTGTTAAATTCTTCTTGGTTTGGAAGTTCTATATCTGAAAATTACTGACGAAGCTCAACCACTCAGATAGTTCGCTGACTCCGTTAGAGAGTGGCAGACGGTGTCAAATGCCTTTGACAGATCTAATGCTACTAGGACTGTTACGGGACGGGTTATCTGAGTGTTTGTGGCGTTGAGTGCTGTTGTTGTGATGTGCACTTCACGGAAGCCACGCTGATGTCTCTCTTGGGTCAGACGGTACGTGAAGTGCGGGAGTAGCAACGCCTTAAGTCTCTTCGCTATCTGCAAAGGGAGAGTTATCGGCCGACAAGACTCCTTTGATGGCAGATTTCGACGGTTTTAGTGCAATGATGACAGTGGTAAAAGACATATTGAGAAACTTGGCGAGGTAGTTTACTCCCGCTGGATCCAATTTATCAGCATACATGTTCCGTGGTTGTTGTTGTTGTAGTACTACTTATGTATGCATATCGCACACGATCTTTAAAAGTGACACGACTCAAAATTACACGTTCGTCAGAAAATTCGAAAAACTACTTTCAACAAATTCCCTGCCAACCATTTTTTCAGAGTAATCGGCATTGTAAAGAAATTTTAAAGAATTCGTTAAGATTTAATTCGATTTTTTGCCGAATTTTCTAAAATGAAATAAATTACGCACACTTCCATTCTTTTACGAAATTTCGGAAGAAAATCTTTGTAGCAACGAAATAATGCTGCTATGTGAAGAATATCTTTCAGAATTTTTCCATAATTTTCTTTATTTTTCGTACAGAAGTTTCTTTACGAGTTCGTGTCAACCACTTCATATAATTTTCTATGAAAATTCGTAAAAAAATTGTTACAGAAATGAGATACTCCTAACAATTTCCTTAAGATTTCGGGAACTTTGGTTTGCAGGGTTATAACAAAAATTTGCTCCAGCTTTTGCTGACAGGTAAATAAAAGCTGTGTAATCATTTCAAATATGCCAAATTTTGAGTTGTGTCACTTTCGAAGATCGTGTGCGATATGTTAAGGTATCTTGCTGCTTTCCTTTCACATGCAGCGCAGCCGGCGTTCAAAGGCAGCGACGCAACTGCATTGTTTTCGTATTTTTATACGTGTATAAGTATACTTCATCACCACTTTTGGCTGGCAGGGTATGTACATACATACGTATGTACATTTTTATAACAATCGCATTTGTTTGTACATATGTATGTTTAAATTTTTATTACCTTACTTTGTACAGCAATAAATTATAAGTAAAATAATATTAAAAATATTTTTTTTTTTAATATTGTTGTTGGGATTTGACATATGAGAATTCGAATAGGATCTCATAACAATGGAGATGAACGACGTGGTACACTTGTTGGCGAGAATGTTTATTTTCTTTTTTTGTGGTCGAACAAAAACAAACTAAGACGAGCAGCTAAGTACACACGATGGCATACATACATATGTGACGGTCGATAATTGGAGGGTGTGTGTGAGTGTGCGGTAGAATGGTCATGAAGTGGGGTGGGATAATGGAGCATGGCACTTTGCTAGCAATGCATGCGTTAAACATTGATGCCTTCGTACATACAAACATACTAGGGCATTCAATCCCGGTTACCCGGACATTTTTTCGATGTCCCGAAATCCCGAAATTTAAGCTCCAGAATCCCGATATTTTTAATGATTTACATATCGTTACCTTAATATAGAAAGGCCCTAACTCATATAGTCGCTGAAATACAAAAATCCGTAGCTTAGTAAAAGTTCAAAATTCCCTTTTGATTGATTATGATGCATTTCATCGAATTCTAAGTCCCCACATCATTTTAAGCAGTACAACTTTTTAGTTAGTTACGGCTTTTTTGCATTTCAGCGCGACTATAGCTGGCTCGGATAGACGATAGAGAGTTTGGTGGTACCTCATGGAGTTCGTTCGTTTCGCTACTTGCTAACTGTTGGCGAATCGGTGACGGCTATATTCGATTTAGTTGTGACAAAAACCGCATAAAAATGAATTCAAATTAATTTTCTATTTTGTAATCCCAAATAAGCATTTCATTTGATCGAACATTTTTGTAGGCACCTAAAAAAAATACATACAAAGGGAAAAAATTCAAGTAAATTCAAATAAAATAAATTGAAATAAAATATGTTAAATTGAAAGAAATTCAAACAAATTGAATAGCATAAATTTAAATAAAATAAATGAATATACATAATTATTATAAGAGGAAACTAAAAAAGTAGAATCTCGAAAAAGTATACCGAAATGTTCCAAGAGTAATTATATTTTTAACCGACCTCGAAAAAAGGAGGAGGTTATCAGTTCGTCGGAATATTTTTTTATTTTTATTTTTTTATATTTATTAATTTTTTATTTATTTTTTGTTATGTATGTTACCGCATAACTATGGACCACGTCAACCGATTTCGATAATTCATGCATCAGAAAGGTAGTGTCTCGGAGGTGGTCCCATACTAATCTGGTTAGGATCCGATCAGTGGATCATGAGATATACATATATATATATATTGTTTTTATTTTAGGGGATTTGAAGTAGGTTTTTTTTTGGTAAAAATTACTTGTTCGAACTACATACATATCAACTTTTCTATGCGGTTTTCAAATAAAAAAATATATATGAAAAATTGAAATAAAATAAATTCGAATAAATTTAAACAAATTGAAATAAATTCAAGTAAATTTGAATTTGAAATGAAATAGAATAACATAAATTGAAGTGAAATACTACGAGTTCAAAAAAGTTTAAATAAACTCAAGTAATTTCAAATAAAATGAAATAAAATAAATTGAAATAAAATAAAATAAATTGTAATAAAATAAAATAAATTTAAATAAAATAAAATAAATTTAAATAAAATACGACAAATTAAAATAAATTCAAGTGAAATCAAATGCAATGAAATAAATTAGAATTCAGTACCATCAATTAAAATGAAATATCTCAAATTTTATTAAAATAAATTAATGCATCCTAGATAATTACAATAAAAAGAGGAAACTAATATAATTAAGAACTTTTACCAAAAATTACTTTTTTTAATTTTTAATAAAATTTTGACAAGTTTTGCTAGGTATCTGTTGGTATTTTTCTTTATGCACACAAGCGAAAAAGCATTTACGCACATATATTCTTTGGTACGTAGATGTAGATATGTGATCGAAAATTAAAAAAAAAATTTGGATTTTCGTACTTGCAAAAACGATGGTACATCTAGCGTTTAAGATGATCGATATTCAACGAGTGCTGTGGCATAGTTGGTTGAAGCGAGTCAATACATGATGCTTTGCTGCGGATGTGACCACTGTTCATATCCTGAACGAGGCGATGATTTCTTATGTATTTATTTGTAGAATAAATATGTATCTTCCTGTGTTTACAAAATTTTCGT
This sequence comes from Rhagoletis pomonella, assembly GCF_013731165.1. NCBI lineage: Eukaryota > Metazoa > Arthropoda > Insecta > Diptera > Tephritidae > Rhagoletis > Rhagoletis pomonella. Next base: position 15,644,220 of record NW_023458567.1, on the reverse strand, counting down.
TGCGCAAATACTCTTGTTTAGTGTAGTGGGCATACACGTCTGATAATTCTTATTTTCCATGATTCTTTGATCAGACATCTGTTAGATATCCGTCAGACTCGTCGGCAAAAAAGTCAGAAATCTGTATGATTTTGGCCGATATCGGTCAGAAAAGCGTATGGAGAGGTTGACAGGAAGTCTAACCGACTCGACGTGGGAAAGTCTGACCGACGATTCTGACGGATATCTAACAGATGTCTGATCAAAGAATCATGGAAAATAAGAATTATCAGACGTGTATGCCCGAAATCGGACATATCCACAATAAAATTTAAATTTTTTCAAAACACGAATTTTAACACCTTGCTAAAAATATCTCATCATAAGTTTTCGAAGTAATTGTTGACTATCATAAAATAAACCATCTCATTATAAAAAACACAAATATTTTAAAAATAGTTCTTGAAAAACGCCCATTTTTTTGAACCACGTTTTTTTTTATAGAGAATTAAACCAGGAATACGATGGTACAATTTTAAATCCCTAATTTACTGGTCTACACTATGCAAATCAACTTCAAAAAGTTCAACTGTTAATAGCTAAGTTAGCTTTAGGACAATCAATACCATCTTATATATAGAAATGTTAAGCCCGTTTCTTTAGCTTTAAAATGACGTTAAGATGAAGTCTACTATGAGCAGAACCCCAGATATAACGATTTGAAGAATTACATGATTAGTCAGAATCACGAAAAAATCCAAACTTTGACAGATCATATCTCCGAAGAAATTAAAAAAAAAATCTCCTCGAATACGTGTTAGCTTGTTTCATGTATAGAACCCATAAAATTTGAAGCGAATCGGAGAAATGAGATCATATTTTTTACGAAATCCGTCCGACTTAAAAAAGAATGGCTTACATACCCATGTACATAGATATTATGTATATAGGTAAGGTAAGTTTGTCGGGGTCGTCTATATGACACACTTAGGCCCATTGTGATGCCGCATGAGGGGTCAGCAACTTGCAATCCCTCCTAAAACCATTTTGAGCTTCGCTGGAATTTAGGTGATCCTTGATTTCTACGCATCTAAGGTATGTACTCCAAGTTATCGGAGAATTGTCTGCGTGGAGTGAAGAGTACTCGTCTGGATAGATCAGGGCACCATCACCTTCTTCATCTTGACAACTTCTACAGAAGTCATGTAATCGTACGCCTGGTCCATAGGCACGCTTGCCAATTAGATATCAGCTTATGATATCATATCACACTTTACCAGTTTTGTGGCACTGTCGATTTCCAACAGTTCCGCCTGACGAAAGCTAAAGAAACGGAAGACAAAAGCTAAGGAAGATTCCCAGGTGTTCGGAGTATACACCTCCACCAACCCTACCCTCGACCTTTGAGCCATATGTGTATACATGGAGTAACGAGTCCCACTCCTTAGAGCGTCTCGTTTGCACTCCTCCCTTGAGGTTAAGAAGTGCGTGACTACCAAACCCGCCCCGATACTAATTTCGAATCCTACCATGACCATAACTAGAATTTAACAGTGCCTTGGATGGTGTTATTCTCATAGAACGAGTTATGGTGTGAACGCAAGCGATTGGACTTTATCCATCTTCTCCCCTTACCGAAGGTGTCCCACCATACGATTATACCATGATCTTTTTCCTACTGACCTGCGGCAAGAGTATAGTGCTACTGCAATATTGGGCCCCCAGTATAGTTTCCCAGTTTCAAGTATTAGACCTAAATATTTGGAATTTTCTTTTACTACAAGGACTTTCCCATATATAGTTAGAGTATCGAGGTCGGGTATCTTGTGCTGCCTAGTGGAGAGCACTAGGTCTGGCTACTCAGGATTTGTTCCCAGTCCTCGCCTGCTACACCAAAGGGGTAAGATTCTTAAGAGATCTATGAATTAGCTCAGCCAATTTTGAACGGTGTTTGCCCGAGATAGCTATTAAAATTATCTTCCCACCTCTATCTTTAGGTTCTTGAAAGAGGCTATCTACTGCTATGTTCCACAGAAGCGGTAAGATTACTGCCCCTGGGGCGTACCCCTGACTTGTAACTTTTTTATTTGCGCTTATTTCGCACCACCCGATTAGCATTCGTTCGTTAAACGAGGTTAATGAGTTGCTTTGTTTAGTTACGTTTAAAAATCATTGTTGTTGTTGAAGCATACCCATACCCATTCCTCATTGTTGGTTCCGCTTACCGAACTGATTTCTCTGGTTGGCTAAACCTGGACCATCCTACTGCTTTTTTTTCAAGTACTAGATACGAATCGGCCTCCTATGCGCTGTAAACGTTCTGTCAAAATCTGGTTAAAAGCACTCTAAAGCGAGCTTTCCCAACTGTCCGGATAATGACGCCACATCGAGAAGGAGTTATTCTTTCTGAGGTTTACAACTATTCCGATAAGGCCGCATCTTCGTGAAGTTCTTACTCGTTACTCTCACGAAAATGGAGATATCGAGAATAGTGTTTAGGGGTACATGGAACATTTTTTACTAGCCATGTAGAGTTTTTTCCCAATTCATGCAAATAGGAAAAGTTTTCCGACTATCATTCAACTGAAAGTTACCGGGACCACTTTTTTTGGCAGACGGTTCAAGTAGAGCATAACTTTTGTCTAATTTTTGTAAAACGGCTACTTACCAGCAAACAATTTGAAAACGAGTCATAAAGAGAAGGTGAATCTAGTTGCACTGTTCTGGCGCTTGCGGCTTATCAGTCGCCTTCAACGTCTGATCATCTATAGGTGCGACTGCAATCTGACGTCTGTCTCAATGTAATCGACTCACCAGTATGGAACTAGTACGTACTACTATGCATACCAAACTACATTTAAGAACCGTTGGACCTGAATGACAATCACTTACCTTCACAAGCTTTATGAACTCTTACTAATCTAGAAACTGGAACCTGACACATCCTTCGTCTGTAGGGTAATGTTACGGCCGTGGATTTGCCAAAGAGGAGCGTACGACTCCTTGATACGAGTAAGTTAACCGTTCGCTTCCCTCTCGGGAACAAAATCATGGGTATATCAAGGATTCGTTAAGAATTTTCGTAAGAATATTAACAGCTCTCTAATTACAATTAATCGAGTCTTTCTCCCATTTAAGAGAATATCCCTTCTAATTTTACTGCTTGTAGTTTTTATTTACAATTTAGCGAAGTATTTGAAAAGATACATCTAACTTTAAAAGACGATGACAGTAGTGTAAGCGTAAAATAAAGGCATCCCTGTTCATCTACTTGGCCTTGGCTACAGCTGTTCTGTATTCCTCCAATTCAATGCCATCCCAGTTGTACCGTTTGGTAAAAAATGCTGTAAAGAAATGAGATTTGTTAAAAATTAATTGTACAGAAATTAGTAGAATAGATATACATAAACAGTTGTGTCTATGTTTCTAATAGGTGTATTGCTATTTATGGCCGTTATAAAAATTTAAGAGCCTAGAGCTCTCTCTCCTCAAAAAGGTGAACTTTTCCAAGGCAGAAGCAACCACTGAGAATGATATGTCACACCAAGACATGTCCACATGAAAGCTGGTTTCTTCAGGCATATGGGTAATCGACTCTCTAGAAACTTCGATTTCCTGCCTACTCAAACTGCCTCGGAATGAATCTTACTCGACGCAGGAGTTATTCTGATAGAGAATACCTCTTCACGAATGGATCGAGTTGTATCGAAGAGTTAGAGTAGTTGTCTGCTGTCAGGAACTCTACGTTAACTTCAAGCTTAGGCTCTCGGATTTCTGCAGCGTATTTCAGACAGAAGTGGTCGTTTTAAAGGAGCAGAGAGGGTACAGAAGTTTCCTGACAACCTGCAACCTATTTCCAGTTAGATGAGTTCCAGTTAGTGAACTCATTGAGCGCTGAGTGAAAAATCCCGACAAGCAAAGCTGCAAGGTTCTACTCGTCGGTGGTGGGCTGCAGACGGTCAAAGTAGTTGCTTAAGCTGACCAAGCGCCAACTCTTGGTACTTCCACAAACATACGTACATTTACAAAGATTACGAAAAGGTAAAATGGACCAAATGAGACTCGCATACTTTGACCGGCTCCAAATGCGAAGTTAGCCTTTTGCTGGGCTACTATCAAAACAAAAACTAAGCCAGGTCAAAAATTATTTCTGGAGAATAGTCACTTACGTTTCACGCAAAAGTTTCAACATCTCCTGTTCCTTCAGGGTGAGACCATTATAGTATGCTTCCAGATTGATGTCCAACAGCTTTCGTGTTTCCATGCCAACTACGAAAGTGCTCGCGCCATCCAATTGCATAAAATGATACATGGCTAGCTTTCCAAGCTCAATATTGGATTTCTTACAAATATCCGCTGCTTTCTGGCATAATGCTTTTAGCTCTTCATTACAAGGATGCCAAGGCTGTGGTCCAGTGTTGGTCAGCAAGCCCAGCGCATGTGCTGAAGCGCAAACAATGCCGATATTATGGTCTTGGAAGAATTTCACATATGATTTGATCGAATCGTCGAGCAGTGTGTGACGGGAATATGAGAGTATTACCTGTGTAAGTGTTAAATATGTATAAGTCTGTAGAAGTTATCACTTACGAATTTTTTATATAATACTTACATCTATACGACCTGGCGCACGTATTATGCATTCCTTTAACACTGCCAATGTATAGCCTGTGATACCGATAAAGCGCGCTTTACCTTCTTTGACGATTTTCTCCAGTTCGGGTAGGCATTCGTTGACAATAATGTCGAGATTTTCGGCAAAGTCGATGTCGTGAATCTGAAGAGAAAAAATACAGATTGATGAGATACGTAGGAACTCCAAATACTAGCCTTCTATAACAAATGGAGCTATAGACTTGGGAAAAAATAAAGGGAAACCCGTTGGCGGGAGGCAGACATCCCAAAATGGGTTAAATTTCAAGAACAAAAATTTGTTCTACAGCTAAGACAAAAGCACAGACTCTTCGTAAGGCCGATCGGTGGCAATAATACTTGACCAACATAATTTAAATTTAGGTCACAAAGGAGATCGTTTGCTTCTAGATTAACCGTGCCTTAGTTCTTAAACCATCAGACAAAGGTTCACGAGCAAAGCGAAGTCTCATGAACAGGGAACAGATTTTATGGAAAATGCCTTTTTTTATGCTAAAGAGATAGAGTATATTCTATTAAGAATGTCCACGATTTAGCTTTCCCTGATTCCATATATACACATTTGATGTTGCCTTTTTTTGCCTTTTTTAAGATATTTGCCTTTTCTGCCTTTAAAAAAGTGATTATAGCATTTACAATTTTTGTTTTAAGATTAAAAGATATACACACGCCCATGCGGCTTATAGAAGCGCAGAGACCTCTTGCCAAATTGGTGTTGGAAAAATTCAAAGCCGTTTTCTCAGCTAACGTAGGCTTGGAGACAATAAGGGGTGTGGATAAAATTGTAAAGGGCACGAGCGCACATTTAGTACATTCAAGGCTTTTCTTCGCGAAAATCGAATGAAAATGCTGCCAGAAAACTTCAAAAAGCATCTTGTGGTTCAATGTTACTACAACTATACAGATTAAAGTTTTATGAGTTAGAAACTCGAAAGGATAAAATAGTCAAAGATTCAAAGCACAAATTTTTCATATAATGAAACTAGTTCATAGTTTTTCTCTTTTTACTTGTAATATAAACATTTCTAAAATAAATGTATTTTTGATTGTTCTTCGTATTTTCAGTCTTTTTTTAGTGCCTTATTTTGCTTTTTTTGCAGTACCTAGTGCCTTTTTCTGCCTTTTTCGCTATTTTGTTTTGCCTTTTTTGCAAAACCTAGTGCCTTTTCCTGCATTTTTCGCTATTTTATTTTGCCTTTTTTATAGGTTTTTAGGTCCTAAAAATCCGTTCCCTGCTCATGAACAATATGTCGATCCTTCTCGCCGGCCTCCAGGTCGTAGCTGACATAATGTCTCACTAGACAGTTGCCAAACTCAACCGGTTTACGTCTTAATTAAAGAGTGATAGACAAACAGCTCTTCCTTTTTTAGCCTAATTACTGGTACATTTCTTAGACGAAGACCTGCCGCACTCGCCTGATTTTCGACAACTTCAATTCGAGATAATCTGTTACCGAATGCAGTATTAATGATCTTGTAACTATCTGAAAAGATTATTGGCGCCGTTCGAACTGTAAAGGCCCGTCCACATAGAACTTTGGCGTTGCGTTGGCGTTGGCGCCGCTTCAACAGCTGACTATGAATACATGAACTCAAATGCAATAAATAAAATTATGTGAAATATTTTTCCTTTTTATTCAAGTGCGGGCAAGATATATCGTTTTTAACGCAATTATTGATATGAAATATTAATTTATCTGTCGTTAGTATGTTAATTTAGTGGCCCAAGCACTCGCTGCCAAGCGTTCATTGTAGCAAGCACACTTTAAACGTGCGTTCTGTCAAACCAACGCCAACGCCAAAGCCAACGCGAAAGTTCTATGTGGACCGGCCTTAAGAATATCTGCTGAAACATAAGTTCATGGCTACCACTGCCAGACGCTGGGAGTGAATGACCTCAGGACAAAAATACTGTGTCTGGGCGATATCCGGGAGTCCTGTAAAATATTAAAAAACGACTTTAAGGCTGAAAATCGAACTGGAGCAGGATGGTGGCTGGAGTTTAACTCTTTTGTACAATGGTAAATCAAAGTTATTTGCAACACTTGAATTAAAAGAATGCATAATTGGTGAAAGCTAGTTGGGCATTCAATCAGGGTTGATGCAATATTACCTACTACTAAGCAGCTAAGTATTTCCAGGAAATGCTACACAGGGAGGTTACGAAATGCTTTCTCAAACAGAGAATAAGTGAGCTATAACCGCTGTTTGGACTGATTATAGGAAACAATCCAAGCGGGGACATATGAGCACCCAGAAGGATCATCGACCCACTACGTAGACCCTGCTTGGATCATGTGGATAGGGGTTTTCTCTGCAGATGTGCGACGTTGGCTAAACTGAGACGATGCATTTTGGGTCTAATTTATTTATAATAGACGAGTTACACTATCTTTGTTTAGACAAAGTACTAAAATTCATCAAATATTTAGTCTGGTAAGTTTGTAGAGGAGTAATGGTTTTCCAAGTTCACATGTTTTCCCCTAGCCTTTAATACAGAGAGTATTCCTTAAGTACAACGGGCAACTGTGTCTGAGTACTTGAAAGATCAATTTGGGTGTACTACAATTTCAGCCCATTCGAAGTTGTTGTTGTTGTTGTTGTTGGTGTAGCACTGCCTTAATCGGCTAGCCGATCAACTGTTGTCTTAAAGCCCCACTAACGGTTGGGCCGAGAATCGTGCTGTTTCCACGGGATCGAGCTAAAGGTACAGCTATGTTATTTAAGTGGAGTGTAAGTAGTACTGTGAGGAGAGCCTCCATAAGCTGGACATAAATTGGGTATGACGGGGCCGAGTTTGGATAGGTATGACTTCGGCCTGTTACAATATTTAGACTTCAGTTGTGGCAGAGTTCGCAATAGCTGAAATTCTTCCTATCCTATAGGTGGTATTTGAACTTTAATTGTGATATGCACGGGAGTCCATTTCAAGCTCTGTCACCTCGACGTTGTTGGAAACAAGGTTTGGCTTTCAAATCGAATGCAATAGAACCAGATACTCGTAATGATTGCCCTTGGAAAAGCTACTAGTTTTATGTGGACTTTCATTAGATATCGTGAACTTTTCATTTACCCTTACTCACCTGTATAACATCGACATAATCAATTCCCAGCAATTTTAAGCTCTTCTCAACACTCTCACGGGTTCGTTTCGCAGAGAAGTCAAATCGAGTTACCAAATCTTTCTCATAACGTGCCACTTTTGTGGCTATGTAGTAAGCCTTTCGCGGCACATCCTTCAACGCCATACCCAATACTTCTTCGGCGCGTCCTTGACCATAGTAGGGTGCCGTATCAATATAGTTAATGCCAGATTTTATGGCCTTGTGTATCATTTTGATGGCCTCATCTACATTGAGGTCACTGGCGTGTAATGAAAAATATGGAAAATTATAAAATAAACAATTTGAATGTAATGTGATACGTGTGGAGATTTAATCAGCTAATTGCATTTTAAACTGAAAAAAAATGGATCGCATTTAGATTGACGTATGTGCATATGTATGTTTGTACATTAGACCGTGCCACCTTACAAGCAAACAAAAAAAAAATTGCATACACCCCTGAGTCTAGAATATTTTTGCAAGCCAATTTTTGTTTTGCTGAAGCTAGGGGTCGACTTTTTATTTTTATTTGTGACTGCCACATTCGGCAAAAACACAATTTTTAAAGATAGTTCTACTGGAATAATCTCAATACTTCCTTGTCAAAAGTTTAATGCTTTTTGGTGACCCGTATTAGTGACAAACTCTTGTCACAGTTTTTTTTATGGAAAAATATATGAAAAAGCTTAAATTTATCAGTTACAAAATTTCTGTCGCCGATACAGAATTGCGCTATTAATTTACTGGCATTAGAGTGGTGCGTTATTACTAGAACGGGGAACAAAAAAAATTCTTTCCTCGAGACAAAAATATCGATTTACATACATACTATACTTTATCCCTACGTACGACAAAAAAAAACTTTTTTTACGAAATTACCTTGCGAAAATACTTTAGACTCGAATGTTTGCGGCGAATTTTTTTTTTTGGTATGGTCTAATGTATGTCTATATACAGGGTGTCCTGGACCACCCGTCCACCGTCCATGTCCGAGAAATTCCAAATTATATATGCATGTTTTTAGTACAGATTCGGATTCTAAGAATAAAAATACGTAACTCTTGTTTGAAAATTTTTTCTCAGAAGCGCCGTTTTCAACCCCTAAATGATCTTTGAACTCCAACTGGTCCTGAACTTCTAAAATGGGCGAAAATGTTTTTTATTCTAAGAACGAAAAATATGAATTACCAAGTCGAGGACGCTCTATCTTTTGGAGGTATTACCGACTTCCGGTTTCGGCCGGAAATGGGTTATACTGAGCGGAAGTCCATTTTTTAAATGGAATTACATATATACATATTTTTAACACTGATTCGGATTCTGCACATAAAAATTATTTGAATTGAATTAAACAGGTAAGGTTTTTACTGCACAGATTCCGATTCCGGGGACAAAAACACGCAACTTTTGTTTGAATATTTTTTCTCGGAAGTGCCTTTTTCAACATTTTTCAACAGGAGTCCAGGAGGAGTTGAAGTTCGAAGGTCATCTAGAGATTGAAAAGGGCTTTTCCAAGACTTCCGGTCAGTTTAATCCGCTTCCGGTAGTTACCGGAAGTTGATAATACCACCAAAAGATAGAGCATCCCCGATTTAGTAGGTAAAATGTTTGTGGCTTTCAATAAAAAAACATTTACTCTATTTTAGAGGGGGTGAACGGATGGTCTAGGACACCCTGTACACATAGGTAAGTATGTAGAAGGTGTTTTTATTTTTCTATTTTGTGCTTCCATTATCTTCTTTTCACAAGGAAACTCCGAAATTTGCTGCCTTTGACTGAGAAGTCGTTTCGGCGAAACTTACCCATATAAGTCGCTTAACGTTGCGGTACCTATAGCCACTTTCGACACCCGCAACCCAGTGCGTCCAAGTGTGCGATATTCCATGCGTTTACAAAGTTCCTCATCGTGAATGCCCTTAACGAAAGTGGCTGGCAGCGAGGACATTTTTATTTGTTTTAATTTGTTTTACTGCACTTAATTAAGTTTTTATTAGTTTTTTTATTAACTCAATTTGTATTCAACGAGTATTTCGAGTATTTGCTACTACTTTTTTCACAGTTTCGCGCAGAATTTTTATAAACTAAATGCATAAGATTCGTCTTATCGCCTTGAGCAGCAGAGATAGACTGGAATATTACTTTACAGCGGACGGGTATGGGTGGACAATAAATACTTTACTGTGATCCCGTATAAGTATCATTTAGTTACCTAGTTGAGCGCTGCTGGGTGCCTCTGTTGTTAAATTGTTTGTGCAATAATTGAAATACATTTCTAAGTGGATTCAAGCACCATAGAATATAGATCTCAAGTGTCTTTATCAGAATTTTTTATTAACTACTTACCTCCATTTATAAACAAACGAGCATTGGGTTTGTTTATACATAATTGTGATACTTATTAAAATAAAATATTGATTAACTGTTCAATATAAATATATATTTAGCCATAACTTCATAAGTACTTGGATGATTGAACCAGTTTTTCTCAAACACAGCGCACAACCTGGTACCAGATTCGTTCAATGCAAAATTCTGAACATCTGTTCAAAAACTTTAAACGCGCGGAGTACTTACATAGATAAATATATAAAAATTAGGGCGATCTATTGTGGCCTCTTGCCCCTTACAACATCTCGCTCAGTCCTAATTCCCTTAGAAAACCCAAAAAGTTGGTTCGGTGACATCGATCGTATGCGATTTGGTTGCGGGCTTAATAATCCGATGTACTCTTCTCGTCTTGCCGTCGCAGCATCGTATTCGAGGAGTATGTGCTCAGTAGTTTCCGCTGCAAGTTTATGCAGGTGACTTCTTAATGTGTAATGATCCTGCAATGATGCCTGTTGAAATTCTTAGTTTGCATCTTGGGAGGTTGATAAGCTTGTCATATCTTTTCCTATGGTACACGCCCAAGTGCTTCTTTACTCCTCGGAGGCTACTTGCTTGGTTCCAGTGTTGTTCTTTACTTGTTCTCCCTTTTCTCCTCGTGTGTGGTCCTACTGCAAAAGTGTGGCCGGGCTCTATCGGTGCACAGACTAATAGCGCGGAAAACGGCGTGGAATATACATACTAGGGAGTCTACTCATCGAAACTAATGTTCTTGTTTTTGAGCCAAAAATTCTAGCTCTAATGCTATTAGTTGTCCTGTACCAAGTTAGAGGGCGCAGCTGGGACTATTTCTAAATATTCGCATCACTACAGACTCCTCTGTTCCCTAGTAATTACTAACAGAGGATGCAAACCAGCAGCATGGGCTTTCTAGCGAAGCGCTACTGCTGCAGTTGTAGGTAGAATGAGAAAATTGAGAGCGCCGAACACTTCTTCTGCCACTGCCTAACCTTGCCTAAGCTGAGAGGATGATGCTCCCAATACTTTTTCCACGATTAGGTTGCGGTTTCAGTAAGATCGAATTTTATTCGCGTGATATCGTTGACAATGAATCTGCGTATATTGGTTAAGTGGCTTACCGAAACCACAACAAACAAAAATTAGGCATTTTACTGTCAACTTGATGTCGCGCGAATAAAAATCTCTCTTACCGAAACCGCTGCTATACGACGATGATTTACATATATTTACAGCGCTTTATAAGCCAACATCGGACTCGGATCACTAACTTGTTGACACTAAGTTTTGTCATTTCGTCAATTTATCTCAACTATTCAAAGTCGGCGCTTAACATCTGATTTAGTTGTGTGGCTTTTTTTCATCCAGCTCCTTCTCAATCGAGGGCTAGGACATTTCCGCTGCCTATCTGAAAGTCGTGATCTTTATTTATTTTTATAAAAAATATGTCTGTTTGAACAGGCAGTTATTTATGTAGCTCTGATTGCGCCTTGCCAGTGTGACTTCAGGAATGATCCATCCATCATTGAAAAAAATGTATCTTAGATGAGCAAACCGACACACACGCCCTTTACTTTCTTTTCTTTGGTTTTAAAGATACTTTAGTGAAGCTGGCTTCGCGATACCATTTCTAAATTTGCGATCCACGCAAAACTCCTTCGCCTGTGTAGAATAACGTTGGGCATATCTTTTAGTAGTGTCCAAATCGGGAAGGCACTGCGACGCCATATATAGCATATGCAGATGACACTGACAGCGCCAGCTTCAACAACCGGGCGGTCAGCTCAGCCTTTTCCTGCTTGGAGAAGAAGGAAAAGAGGTCGATGGGCGAAACTAGGCAAAGCACTGCTTGGAAGACACAGAGTTTTCGCATATTGGTACACAGGTCAATGTTGGCAGTAACTATTTTGAAGTAGTGAAGGACTTTGGCTGCCTAGGATGTAGCAATAACCCCACTAGTAACGTCAGCCTTTAGATGACGCGTAGAATAACTTCTGACAACTGGTGCACCTCTGGGCTCGGAAGACGAAATGAACGCAGAGCCTTTTCTTAAGGAATAAAAATTATGCACTACAAATCTCTTACTAAGTTTTTTTTTTTTTTTGTAGCGCAGAAACGTGTTACATGCCGACTAAAAATTAAAAGAATTTGGAGGTTTTTTCGTCCAGTTCGCTTGGACAATGGAAATCTAAGAAAATGGATTGTGTGGGCTTTATATTGACATCTCGCTAGCTTGGATATACTTAAATAAGCCACGTGGGGATGATACTGCTCCGGTAAAATTATCGCTTGACTTTATAAGAACAATGCCAGCAAAAGCGCAGCTGAACTCAATGGAAGGACCAAGTGCAGAAGGTCCTATCTACACTTGGCTTAAGGAACCGAGTTTTTTGGCCTGAGCCCAAACCGAAAAAACGGTTTTAATGCAAAAAAACAAAAAGAAGATTAGATTTACACAAGTTTGAAGCCCTCAAATACAAGCCCGCAAGCTTAAGGTATCGAGCTTGGACTTAGCCTCAAAGCTATTAATTAAGCGAAAGTTTTGTATACGATTAAGGAGAGAGTTCGCTGTATTAGCTGAAGGTGATTATTTACAAGATTCTGGTTTTCTTTTCAAATTCATAAATACGAGTATATCATTCACACATCTTGTATCCATTCATTGGCTTATTCAATTTACGTGCCATTATTGCTGTAGTTTGTTGGCGCCGTTGTGCAACAACGAAAGAGCATGGCTGCCAGAATTGTGTAGTGAGCGAGTGCATAATTTGCACATTCTTTGTATTTCAATGTTTTTAAAAAGTTTGTTTTTTTTTTACATATTTTTTGGACCGCCTTTGATACTGCTGGCGTTTGCTTTTTGCAGTTTTCTTGATCTTAACCTGCGGCAAAAATGTACATTTTTGTGTGTATGTAAGTAAAAATGTGCATTTATAAGCTGGAAAGTATACATACCATCTATATACATATAAAGGTAATTTAACACTTCTAATGACTTTGCTTTTCAAATTCGTCATTCACAATTACCTACCTCACTTCAATGCAACTACATGCATACCTTAACCCTTCCGTTTCTTCCAATTTATTGCGGGCTGTAATGAACGATAGGTAGTAAGTAACATTCGTACCACTACAATAATCGTTTCAAATCGTACGATTTTTCGATATGAAACTTTTTCCAGAAAAACACAGTACTGATTCACAGGCGTTCAGCGCACAGCAGCAGGTCATAAACGCCGATGTCAAACGGACGCCAAGCGATGTATTTTACGCTTTCGTTTGTTTTCTTTTTTTCCATTTTTGCCCACTGGCCCACCGACAGTTATCATCATACGTATACACATATACATATGTAAGCAAGCTACCTGCCGCTCACTGTCCCCCCAATAACCACATACTCATTCTCTTTCTCGTGTGGGACACACCCATTTCTTTCGTTTCTACATACTGCTTTCCTCATTCTATTGTTTTGTTCGCATATAATCAACGCCAAAGGCCCCCCTCGTTCATCGCCAAAAAGCAATGAGCCCCGCCGTATTGTGGCAAACGTCATTGTTTTCTACGGATTGAATGCGGTCGCTAGCCGGTGTTCGCCTCGCGTTTGTTTTTCTGTTTTTTTTTTTGTTATTGTTTTTAAGCTTTAAGTTACAGCTTGCTTGTCTAGCATTAAAGTCCAATTAACTCAGAAATAAACAAAAGCTTATTTGTTGCATTGGAATCTTCATTTAAGAAACATTAGGGTGCTAGGTAAGTTTAAACTATTAAAAAAGTAAACAAAAAATATATGTAGTAGTTAATTAAGAAATTAAGTTAGTAAGTTTCTGGGAGAATTTCCAAATCGATAGACGCTCCGCTATGCGCTGAGTACAAAATTAAAATACCAATAGAGCGGTTCAAAAAATTTTAATAAAGCTATCTTAGCCAACTGAACTTTTCAAATATGGTGGCGAAAAGCTGGGGAAGTATTAGCATCGATTTCAATGCAGAATAAGATTGCTAAGTACAGGCTTTGGATCTGGTAAATCCAGAGGAGGGTAGCCAGACATTTCCCCCTTGTCGACTTCAAAATACCTTCCAACAGCCCGAACAGAAGTGGTCTTTTGAGTAAAATTTCATTCAGCAAAACCTCCAGCTCCCGCAAAATTTGGAAGAACGTCTCCGATCCGTCTGATACCAACGCAGCCAAGTAGCTATTGTCAGTTATGTCATAAAACTTATATGCTCAAGAGTAGTAAAGTACTTAATCTGCTTGGGAGCTTGCATTGATATCAGTGACAACGTCTACATTGAAATCCAACCCAGGATCTCTCCTGCCAGGCGCTACTTTGGACTGACTAGGTAATTGGGCAGCAAAGTTCTCTCCCGATGAACGAATATCACTATTTTTTAAAAATATTCTTTCTGATGTGTGGGGCAAAAGTGTAGACGACGACATCATCAGCTGAGTAGTCCTTTAATGGACTGTATGCGATTTAAGAGGACATAGACACTGAGCAGCGAATTAATTTATAGTGGCCAATCTGGCTAGGCCAAGCCATATCGCTGTGACATTGAGCACATACGAGTTGGATACCATCCAAGGGAAAGTCAGTCATATCCTGACCAGTCTGAAAAGTATCGTTGTTGAACGAGGGATTTAATTGCCGGCTCTTTGAGAATTTACATTTATGAGCATCTGTAAAAGTGTCTGCTTCCATTTGGAAGACTTTGCAGAGATTCTTGCAAACAGATATTTTAGGATGAGTTCCTTACAGAAGTCTATTCCACCTACCTTAACATCCGTGAATAGGTTTGCAAAATCCTTCCAGGTGATCCCATTGGAGATGAAGTGAATTTTTTTTTTTAATTTTATAGTATCCACAGTTTGGAATAAATATATACCTCATTCATCAAAATTTAGCCATGCCGTACTCAGTAGGGTTTGTCTAAAGCACCCAACTGTTTCCTAAAATAGTGCTTCGAACTCTCCCCAACTGAGAGAGTAGCTTCGTTACCGTTTTCTGAATTTTTGGATTTCTGCGATGACTTACTATCCAAGTTCAAGACCTGATATTTTACCCTCTCAGAGAGATTTTATGGAACACCACATATTAGGAGAGGTTGAATTTTGATGACTATGCCTCTCCTTGTACTTCGGTTGACACTTAGCACGCAGTTAGAAGATCTTCTTATTTGGCACTAAAACCGTTTGGCGGTTTAGGCCGAGACCAAAAAGTTTCTCCAATTGTCTCTCTGCTGTGCGAATTTGTGCCAGTTTCTCATCCCGAGTGCAGACAGGTCCTTCTGTACTGGGTATTCCGTTTTGTTCGTGGGCGCCCTTGCTTTCGTTGCCCATCCATGGCTGCGGCGTCGAAGGATCTTTTCACCGGAGGCTTTTCATCCATGCGTACAACATGTCCAAGCCAACGCAATCGCTTTATTTTTATGCGGTTAACTATGTCCATGTCGTTAGGAAGTTCATACAGTTCGTCATTCCATCTTCTCCTATACCCGCCGTCCACACGAACAGGGCCGTAGATCTTGCGTAGAATAGTTCTCTCGAAAGCACCACATGCCTTCTCATCTTTGTTCGACATCGTCCAAGTTTCTGCGCCAGTTAGAAGCTCATTTGGGCTAATGCAGGTTATCTAAGATCTTTCCTTAATAATAATTAGTTTACTAGGGACACTGTGACCTAGGATATCTTTTATATCCTGATGTAACCAACCAAAAGTCACACAAACTGTGTTCTGACATTTCAGCGTCCTCAAGACACTCCAATTCGGACTGATATGAACGGTTAAATACTCAGATATGTAGAAACCTCTGTGATCTTTATTTATTTCTAGCGAAGGGATAACCCAAGAGTCTGGGCTGTCTAAGATACTACACGACTTATCCACGCAGTAGTAATAAATGTCGAGAAATATGAAATGAGTTCACAAAATTGTGCTCATTTCACCCGTACAGGTGCTGACTCTTCGATCGCTAGCTCGTTGAAATCTGCGATACTTTCGACTCCTCCTGACCTGATATCCAGCACATTGTCATCGTATTCCCCGCTGCCAAGACTCCTTGCCAAGCTTAAAGGTGATGATCCTAACGGAAGAGGTGCGGACACCAACTGAAAAGATACTATAAATGCTTATTCAATCTCTTTTCAAAGTTTATGCTGGAGGAGGCCGAGATTGCTAGCACCTACGTCTGAAACACGTTGGACTATCTGCCCATTAATAAAAATAATATTTTGGCGCTTACACTTTTGCTAAGTATTTATACACACGGAGGTTTTCCATTACCTGCCGAGGGGCGACCGCTATTAGAATTAGAAAAAAAAATTCTAATTTAAGATTTCCTCGGATCAGGGATCGAGCCCAGGTCTTAAGGAGTGATAGTATGCACCTCTAACCACTCAACCACAGCGATCGTCATCTGCTCATTACAATAGAAATTTGGGCGTCAGGTCCATAAATCCCCTCAAAGGGTGTGCCTTCCGCCTTCATCGCGTCTATGTACCAATGTACATATCTTGGACTTAAGTGAAGGAATTCATTTGATCTGAGATTTTGACTTCGAATATTCTGTCACAGCTGCTGTCTTTTAATATTTGTAGAATAGCAAAATCCGCACCTTTCCAACACCGATATTTTTTCCAAAAAATCTGTCGAAGACGTAACTGTCAGTACAAAACTCATATCCGACCAAAGAGCTTTGTCTAGATGGGAGTTCCAACCAAGGTAAGGGTAATTCCGAGTATTTCACGTAATCAAAGTATTCAGTCGCAGTACCTTCAGGGGTGACGGAATACACAGTAGCCTTCTTAAGCGGGTTGATGTTGAGGCTTTCAATGGCATAACACTTTGTAACAACACGAAGAAATGTCTGAGAAAACTCATCCCAATTTTCCCATAACTAGAATTACCAGGTCGTCTGGGGGGATACGCTAGGTTAGGATAGCGAGTAGGGAAAGTACCATGTTTCCACTCGGGGACATAGTTATCCCTTGTGAGTGCTTTGTTTGAGTGAGAGTTTCATTAACTGTGGTTCCTTTAAAAACGATGTGAAAGAATATTCACTTCATGTTCAATTTCGCTATCTCTACCAGATAAGTAGGTAAAGAAACGTGATCCCAAGAGTTTGAGTCGCCTCGACTACATCGCAGTTTCTGCAGAGCTACATAACTCGTTAGTATTGGCCATCTTTGGAGCATCAGTACAATGGCATAGTGCGCTGTGATGATGCAGATAAAAAACTTTTCTGTGTTTTTTTTGCCTCGGAAAGACCAGGTGGAAAAGGACTTGGCTTCACTTGGCATTTTCAATTGGCGTCAGTTGGTACAGAAGGAAACGACTGGCGTGCCTTTGTTGGACTTGTTAAAAATCACTTGGGCGGTTATACCGCTAAGTTTTATGTTCGCAAACCCAGCAAAAAATGACGTTGAGTTGGTTAATATTGTATAATCCCCAATTTCAATATTTAGAATCCTATTGCTTTCAAATTTCGCTTGTCCATCGATGAAGGTTGTGGCTTTTCCGACTGAAACCATCTGTTTATTGGACTGCCTTCTTTTAAACGTAAAATTACGAGATACTATAGGGTCAATGTCATTGATTTGATTTGATATACATAAGCAAACTGAGCTGAAGTTCAATTGCTCAGTTCTTAACTTCTGTGTAGCTATGGTAGTGTTTCTGCAGTCTTCAAAATGAAGGAAGTTAAGCCAATAATCTGGATGGGTCAAGATGCCGATAGTTCGATTAGAATTATATAAAATGGATACCTTTCTCCAGTAAGCGTTCAAAAGATTTCACAGCTCGAGTCCTTGCCAAAAAACGAAGCTCGAGTTCGGCTTTACCTTCTCAGCATGTCAGAATATTTTTTGCACAGAGTGTTTATATATAAACGATTAAATACAGCATACAAAAAAATACGAGCATCTACATGGCAATGACCTTTCTTCTTCCCCAAATTTCTCGAGTCAATTTGTACATACATACATATGTACTTATGCACATATGTATGCATGTATTTATGTATGTAAATGCGCATGCAATGCCATACACAATTTTCCCATCCATATGCAAATATCAAATAACGACGACGCATACAAATTAACTGTCAAACTCAGGCCACAAACAAACATACAGTCAGAAGCGCATTGTGGACTCACTAAGTAAGTATAAAAGCACTGCGGCATATTTATGCAAATGATTATCAATTTTGAATAGGAACGCAGAAAATTTGGGGCAGAAACCCGAAACATCCATGCATGCGAGGGAAGAGCGCAAAAACAAAAAAAAAAGTGACTAACTGAATAAGAATTCGTGGCGCGCTGTGAGAGTTGAGAGGGAGGATGGAGCAATAAATATAAAGCACTGGTACCGCGGGCAGGACAATTACTACCATATATAAATGCATATGTATGTACATACTTATGTTGAAAGATACATATGTAAGTGCAGACTTATGTGTGCGAGTATTTGGCAGCTGTATGCTCCACTGAGCATATTCATAGCACACTCCCCCTCCAGCTATTCAATTCAGTTTGACTGGAGAGTTCCTTTGCCTATAGGGAAAGTGTTGAAGAAGGGAGACAGAGGTCATGCAAGAAACAACTGGAATACGTAGCGGAAACTTCATTAACAGTTGTTTTTGGTGGTTCGAAACATACATTTACTTATTTACATACACATGTACATATGTATGCGCTAATGTATGTATATCCGCCTAAATCCAATTTAGCTCGTTCCCTAGTATGCAAGCCTGTGTGAAAAAAAGCTTTTTCTTTTGCTTTTCAGGCTTTTAATCGATATTCATTTGTGTGTTTCCTACTGCGCAGATACCAACAAATTTTTTTCCACATACATATATGTACATACATACTTGTATGTCCTCCGAATTTTCTATTCACAGCGCCATTGATATTGGTATATGTACATAGTTTAGCATGCAAAATGGCTTCAATTGACGGCGAACAGGCGCCACAAGGTTACGTAGGATAACAACTATACTCACACGATTTTTCATTCGAAAAGAAAGGATACATATCTATATATTACATACATATATTTATATGTAAATGTGATAGTACAATTATCTGTGTAGTTATTTGTCCGAGTAAGCGATGCTGAAATATTTGTGTAGGTATCCGTTTGTTGAGCTGGAGGCATCCTCATGGAATGAAAGCTGGGTATTTTTGATCACAATGAGAGGCAAGGATAAATCAAATGATGTTTCTAAACAAGGTCGCCAACGTACTAGCGAGGGAAGGCTCCCCGCCTATCTTTGTGAGGCCAGAACCATTTTTCGTACCAGTTACACAGAGAAAAATATGACACATATAAACAAGAGGATTATCTTTATGAAACGTTTCTGGGCTAAGGGGTAAAATAGACGAAAAAAACGGAGAAAATTCCATAGAGATTTCTTCTTAATTTCATGTGTAAATTCTTCTTGATTTTATTTGTAATAAAATAGACAGCGAATTGAAGGTTGTATTTTTCCATGTTTTCTCAATAGATGCTGTAGCCTAACGGGTGCGACTACGACTGCCGACTTTTTGGACGTGGGTTCAAATCCTGTGGAACGAACCTAGTTTCTTATTTATTATTTTTTATCTTTTTTATTATTATTATTTTTTATTTTATATACATATATGTATGTATGTATTTTAATTTATTTTTATATCTCAATTTTGTATTTACGTTCTCGCTGCTAATAATGCCTACTGGAAATGTTTAACAAACCAATGTAATAGTGCTTCATGAAAATGACTTCTTAATTGTATGTGATGTATTCTTGAATTTGTTGAAAAGTTTTCTTCTTACTCTCATGTGATGGCTTCTTGAATTTATATTAAATTCATATCAATCAATAGAACACCATCGGCAAGATGACGACCGTAGCCGGGTAGGTAGAGCTGTAAACTGCCATTCAGAAGGTCACGGGTTCGAGGACAGGTCTATTTTAAAAAATTTGATTAGACAACCTTATAAAAACCAAAAGATTTCTTTTTGGTTTTATTAAAAAGATTTGCCCTCTGGAAGTAAGAGGAATATCTTCTTAACAAAAAAACCGTAGAGATATCTTATTAGTTTTGTTCCATTTTATTAGGTGCTCTTTTCTCTGTGTACGGTAACCTTTCGTACCGATTATAGCGGGACAGTACCGATTTTGAGAAAATTGTCCTGCTGAATATTTTCTAAAAGTCGGGATGTATAAGTTTTTCGATCAAAATTTTTTTTTTGTTAATTTTCTATAAGCCTTAACCAAAACCATACATATAAATCACAACTTCAAACTTTATACAAAATTTAGGAAAATTCAACAAACTTTCGTCAAAATTTAAACTTTTTAATCTGAATATTTAGAACATTTTTAGATATGCAGTTTCATGGCCCATCCAATTCTAGTCTAATGAAGTGCAAGTATCAACCGGCGAAAAAATCGCGTTGATTTTTGAGAGTTTTTTTTTTTAACGTAGACTGCTTTTGTGGTTGTTTTTAACCGACTTCACAAAAAGATTATCAATTCGTCGGAATATTTTTTTTTATGTATGTTACTGCATAACTTTGGACCACGTTAAACGATTTCTATAATTCTTCATTTAAAGGAAAGATGTCATCTCATAGGTGTTTCCACACTAATTTGGTTTAAATCCGATCATTGGATCATGAAGAAATTAACGATAATCTTAAGTTTTTATATGAGAATTGAAGTCGGCTTTGTTTTTTTGCTTAAAAATTACTTTTTTATGTAGTCGAACTTACTGGCGTTGATTTTAGAAACAAAAAATTGTTTTCTAGGTCTTCCTCGGACCAGGTATCGAATCTGTGGTAATATGCGGCTCCAACCCCTCGATCCGCCAAAACCAAATTCGGCCAATGAATAAATGGCCGATGACTGTACGCGATCTTTGTGCCAGTTACTAAAGGACAAGTCGTCTTAATACCCTCAGCAAAGCCCCATCGATGATACTATCACAAAGCCTGAGGCCCACCATCAACCAGGCTTTTGAATATGGCTTCAGAAAAGACGCAGTAGAAGATGGACTGGAAAACTAAGCAGCGACTTCCTCTATGACCATGTTACAGTAGCAAGGAAGTCGTTAGCGAAATTGTAAGTGTTAGCCCTACCTTATGAACTCCAACGACATTTTTGATTCAAAGTATGTATGTTGGACCAAAATCGCATAGGCGGTTACAGCGCCAGATAAGAAGAAGAATGTACACATTTCAATCTTGTTTTCTGCTAGGATATCCGAGTAAAAAATAATAATCATGTTCACGAAAAACTTTTTTGCTTGTCCTGAACCAAAATTTTACATAATTCAACGGAAATTAATAATTTCAAGATCCTGACTAGGAGGGGAGGGTAAGGTATAATATCCAAGAAGTTACTTGCCACATATTAATTTTTCTCTTAGGCGTTTCTTTTTTCTCATACTACCCTCCCGATGTGACCCCCCATACATATAAAGATGAGACGAATAACACCTGTTCACGTTCAGCTCTATCTATGAAAATTAAGTCCTTTTGGGATTTAGGCATGCTTAACCGAATTTTTAAAAGTTTTGACCACATCTTTGGCCATACTCGGTTTGTGACTGCAATGGGCATAAAAAGTGGACTAAGGCTCAGATTGAGTTTGATCAATGGCAGTTGCCCAATTTGGAACTTATTCCGCTTAAATTTAGACTTTGAGCCAAAGTCATTCAACGGCGCGTCTAGGTTCATTTACTCCCAGTAAAAGAAGCTGAGATACCTATTCTTGTGTCGAACAAACATCATGAGCGGAACGGATTTCTATACTAACTAGGTTGTACTGAAGATTAATGAAGCAAATCTGTCGACCTCCAGAGCTTTTTTTCAAAAGTGTCGACAGAGATTGGCTTTGCCTTAGCATCAGATTTCATTCAAGTTTAATACTCTATCAGGCACAGGCTAGAGCTACTAAACTAGCTTAAATTTGTGTCTATCCATAGGTGATTTCGTTTGCATTCCTAATCAGTTGTCTTTCACGACCTGGCAAACCTTAGCAAGGAAATTCTTACTTTTGAGTTTGTGATATTTTAAGGAGGATTTTTCAAAGGTTAATAGATTTGATTGAGATTGAGCAAGAATCATATCATTACTTTATTTCAAGTTGTCCAATCTTTGCAAGGCTGTTGTCTAAACTTCTGGGCTGGTCCTGCCTAAACAATCATGAGGGACTACACAGGACGAAATCTCGTTTTCGACGCTCAGCCCTTTTTTTTTGGAGCTACCGTTTAAAACAGAGGGGGATATCTTAAACAACAAGAAATTCAAAGGAGCTCAGTATCCTGCGGTTATTCGTGGTTTCATTGGGGGGCGCTTTCCTGGAACGGCCTACAAGATATCGATCTCACAAATTTTACATCTAAATAGCAGACTTTTTTTCATTTGATTAATTTTCACAATCGAATTGTCGAAGCCAGAAAAGCTCGTTGTGGCGTTGTACTCCAAAGAATAGTTTTGATATGAAACATAGGGAAATTTTGGCAAAAGAAAAGAGCCACCGACAAGCGGCTTGTAGAGCGCACACGCGAACTTGTCGGCTGTCAAATGATGGCATGCATTGGGATGGGAAGGAATGTGGGTCGCGCCTACTGTATGTATATATGTATGTATGGATGTCCCTATGTAAAACAAAATGTCAGCTCGTCTTTTTCATTCACTTGTTGCTGCTATTCATCATTGTCGACCGCATTCCAGGCACGTACAAAGTAACTGTTGCTTGGTGTTATTGTGCCTGCTTTAAATAACTAATAATTTTACACTTTTTTACATAAACTGGCAGTTCCGCTCCGCTTTTTTCGAGCTCAATTGCCTTTTAAGTTTTACATATTTACATATGCACATATGCACCATATACATATGTATGTACAAATGTAGGTATGTATATACATACATATGTATACAAATCAACGTTTTTTTTTTGTTACTCGCCACTCTGAAAACTGACGCAAAATCCACTTTCTGGACGCATCTGCTTGCCTGGAAGAAACATTTTGTTGTCACAGATCGTGCGTCCGATTGCATGTGTTCCCGTGGCGCACGGATGATGATGACGTTCACTACTGTATCTAATTGATTGCCGACTGCTGGCACGCAAAACAACAGTAGTTACTATGCTAGTGGGTAGCCAAAAGTATAGTAGCACACAAAGGTAGGGAGGTTAGGTGTAGATGGCACAGCGCTGATAACAAGTAGTTGATTGTTCCCTTGACCGTCACTTCGGCTGTGTGGTTGGGGGGTGTCGTTTGCATGCCAACCTGACGCTCATGTTTGACGTTCGTGGCCGAAGGGTGGTTAGGGTTGATATTAGAGGCGCAGTGCGCCTTGTTGCGGGTTTCGCATGACACGCTACGTGTTTTTTTTTTAACAGGCAATTCGCGGTTGCTATCAGTCGATTGTTTAATCAAATTGGTAATTGAGGGCTTTACTATGTATTTACATTTTATATGTAAATGTATATTGCACATTATGGATTGAGAGGAGCTTAATATTCGAAGAAAAAATAGCGAATTAAATAAGAACTTGGAATCGTACTGGATAGCAAACAGTCGTGGAAACTCAATGTGGAGGACCGAAAGAGGAAGACCTCGGCAGCACTATACTATGTAGGTATGTAAGAATATTTTGGGCTGCACTTGGGGGGCTTTCTCCCGCTAATACTATTCTATGGGATATCGATCTTATCTTATAAGACTGGGGTGTGTTGAAAGCAAATGCAACGCACATCTACACATTACGGTTCTAAAATTAACGAAGGAGTAAGGGCTGCAGTATACTGTACCTAAACGTAAATTCATAGGTCCTTTAAGGTACCAGGTGATTGCAGTAACTATCAAACTGAGGCCTTTGCAATAAAGAAAATCCGCCAGGCGAGCAAACAAACATTTACACATTTAGATAGTCAGATGGTCATTAAGGCTTTATTTTCATATACGTACAACAAATTCGATTACCGTCGCGGCCTGTAAGGAGGCTATAAGAAAGCTAGCAGTGGTTAAAACCGTGCGCTTACATTGGGTGCCAGGACACAAGAGTATGAAAGGTAATGAGAGAGCTGACGAGCTAGCCAAGCAGGACGTTCTTTTAGACGCCTCAATAGTTACAAATACAATACTTCCCCTTCGGTAAATCAAAAGATCGCTAGATCTGCTCATGTACCGAAAGGCGGATAGGTTTTGGAAAAGGACTCGGGGTTGCAGACTTGCATGTGTATGTAATTCATACGATAGGAAACCTAATGTTTTTTCACAGGCAAAGACTAGCGTCACTCGGCAAAGTACAGCAGCAGGGCCTACAGTTGGCAAACGACCAAGGACGAAAGTGTCTATTAAAATTCGCTAAACAAACAGAGCTATAGACCTTTTGTATAACATTTTTATCGAAAGCACTAAAATGCTTTCTAATCTTTGCCACAAGCTAATGCCCTCAACTCCGTCGGGTTAGATTAGGTTGAGAGAGGCGCACTTAGGCCTAGTCGGCCCGTTGTGATACCGATTGAGAGCTCGTTTTCGACCTTGTCCGTTCACTTAGAAGTAGCGGCAGTTGGTCAGGTTAATGAAGCCCGAGAATTTATGAATGCCTATTTGGCTTAGGTCCGCCAGACAGACAGAGAAGTGGTAGTGAAATGAGACCGAATCGTCCTCCCAATCTTTCCTCGAAGGGATACGAGTGGGGAACTTGTTCACGAGCGCGAGGGGCGGTGTTGTGTAGTATGGGGACCTAAAATTATCGCAGTAGTTAGTAAGAATGTTGTTGTGACCAAATCTGGTGTCTTTCCATTTCTAGGTCAACGGGCAGAAAGTTTAGCAGTGTTTCCAGTACTTTAGTCGGCGTGGATAGCAGCGCTAATGTCACTGGCATCGCATCCGCCCTTTGAATATTTTGATTTGTACGGAGCCGATTGGGGTTTCATATAAGATGATTCTTTGTAAGATAGAAAGCATTGTCTGGCCCTCAGAACTTAATTGATCAGGTGGAGATAGACGACGATGAAGCCCCTGAAGTACATACATGCGTAATAGAAAGATTTTACTAGCTTTTACTGTGTCAGTTGGGTAAGAAATATGCTGTAAGCAAAGAGTCTAACAAAAGTTATATAAATATAGCCTGCCAGCGCAGGTGAGGTCCTAGTCTCGCTCCCCCTCTCATTAGACATGATTCACAAAAAGCAATTGTAGGGGGTTTACAGCTACATAAGGTTCTTCTCTACTAGAACTTTTGAGTAGCTTAGTTCTCGATGAATTTACTATAATATTTTTGGAGGTCTTGGGGTCCTGAAGGATTAAGGAAACAATCTGTCAAAAATTTAGGTGCTCCAGGAGCATCAAAAGGAAAAAGTTTAAACAAATTTCGCTGTTAGGTTATTTATTTCCAAGTAGTAACTAATAAGACTAGAAAAGATATGTATCTTCAATGCTGGACATCTGCTTAATACTTATTATGTCCGTCGGATGAAAGCTGTAGTTTTAAAATCTAAGAAATTTCAGAAGTTTAAGCCACTTCATTCTGTCAGATCAACAAAGAAAACTTTTTTCTGTTCCTACACAGGTTTTTACTCCAATCTCCGATTAAAAGCTCCAGAGCTAAGCAGTGTCTATATTAATCGCGTATTCAGACATGTTTAGCACACTGTTGGAAACACTGCACAGTTTGTTGAGACATCTCGTTCCCTTCCTGTTTGAAATAACTCAAGTCCTATCGGCTGTGAAGCAAAACCGTGAAACTCTATGGACCCTATAAACACAGTTTACTATAGTATCCAGAAAAAAGTCATACCTAATAATTCGAGTCCCAAGGCGGATCTATATTTTCGACCGTAACTGTTGGAAATCGGGCGCCTATTACAATTTCGTAAGACAAAAGCTTATCGCCAGATTTCCCACGAATGGTATTCAGAGCCAGTCGATAGTCTCTTGGTATTCAGTGAGGTCCAAGCATTATTTTATGGAGTTTTGCACCTCGTCGCTGTACGGCAGTGTTTTCCGTTAGAGTGATTCCTGCGGTATAATAGCAGAAGAGCCTGTTATTAAACTCCGCGATCGGAAGCATCTGTGCTTCACTATGGAGGTGATGCTCTGGCGTCATTAGGGGGGCATGTCTTGTCAGCGGTAAGTGTGGTTCTCTGATGCTTGACCTACTGCAGACTCGTTATACAAATTTTCGTCACATGGTTTAAACCCAGCCGCTCAAATTCGTTATATGTTGCCAAAAATGCATATGTTCCTTTACCTTGAGTGCCATTAATAGACTTTCAAAGCCTTGGTTTGACCTCAGTATTGGTAATAGCTGTTGTGTTTCGGTATTAGGATTCCATCGGTATTAGTACGCCTTCGACGCGAGCTCCAAAATCGAATTACTGCAGCGCATTCCGTAGGAGAGAGGATGGGAGCATCGATTAAATGACCCAGATTAGAGAAATATTGAAATATAAGTCAGATCAGAAAAATTTGCTCTGGTGGTTGAAGGAGCTTAGAGACAAAATATTTAAGATAAAATGGGGTAATCCCCGTTTAATTTTTCTAAGTTTCGACGTATGATCTTAAAAAGTCCTGACAACTTTCTATTATTCAAATAATACGAAGTTCATCGCTACGAGTCCTTGACAAAAAGACATTATTCGAAAGGCGAGTAGTGTCGCAGGCACTTACATAAGTAACGTAAGTAAATTAGATACTTAGATTTTTCTGAAGTGTTTTTTTCTGTCTGGCTAACTCTCTCCTCGATTTCCACTTAATCTAACACTTAGAAGAACTCGCGTTCGCCAACATGAACACATGTTTGTCTAAGGAGAATGACCAAGGTGACATCCGTAAGTCCCTTGAAGCCGTTCCAAGTATCTTTACTGAAGTTGAGGTAGCTACATACATATGTATGGTCGACAATTGGGGAACGGGTAAGATTGCCTTCTTTGATTTTGCTAAGCTTTCTTATGATTCTGTTTATGCCTTGCTGGTTAATTTACGCCGATTGAAGTGGGATGAACTTAAGGGTGAGGGGGGCTGATGAAATACGAGAGAAGCTGTGTTGCTCTGGCAACACTTCTAGGAGCAGTGGATGATTTTGGTTGGGTACACACTTTGCGTGGGGAGTTGTGGGATACAGACGCTGTGGGCGCTAATTGACAAATTTTGATGCAAGGATGAACCCCATAACCGATTCATACAGGGCTGGATGACCGAAACGACTGTCTTTGATAAAGAAAACCCCGAGTCCTTACCGAACGTAGACCCCCTCTGTCATATTAAAGAGTAGAATTTCATCTCCATCAAAACGAATTGTTGAATTCGACCCGATCTACGAAATTTACATGATTTGACACGCTCCGTTTTCGAATGCCGTCCAGCACAGGGTCAGCCTGGTTAGGAGTTAGAGCAACCCTATTAAACCACATACATATGTGCATCCATACATATTAAGGCAACGGTAGTTCTGGCTAGAATAATGACGAACACCGGTGAACCAAGGCAGCAGGCAAGACACCGTCTGGCTGGTGTTGGAGTCTAAGTATCCTCCTCTATGGTGCTACAGTCTGGTGTGGCGCATTCAAACACACCTCATTAGCACGAAGTACTAACTCCACGTACCGCTTGTGAGCTCTTAGGGCCTGCTCTGCGTTCAAAACGGTCTTAGAAGTCGCGGCGCTCATCATAGCTCAGGAGATGTATGAAGCGAGTACTATGAAGCGCAACATAGCACACAAGACAATCACTAGAGCCGACTGCGTATAGATGGGCCACAAAGGGCATTCGCATGGAGTTTGTCTCAAACAACACCAACTCTCGACCTGTGAATGCCGTTGTAGGGACAACAACCACCGAAAGTTGATCAGACAGAACTTCATCTGCGTCGTGAGACCCGCACAACACTAGCCTAATTTCGCTCTTACCTGAGCAGGATAGATTCAGATGTGTCCAACAGGCGCAACCAGCGGGGTACGATGTGATATTGCAACTCCGCAAACAGCGGTCGAGCAAGGCGTAGACGCGAACGCCAAGAAAGTGTGTAAACCAGCAGACTGATATAGAGGCGAAAGCTCACGATACCAGACTTAGGAACCAACTTTCTATAGTATGGATAGGGACATGGACGTCGAGCCTAGAGCTGTCGACGAAATAATTGGAAGGTAATATTGGCGGGAATCGGTACTGTGACGGTAGCGTTAAAGTCCGAAAGTGACGTAGTTAGGCTTTCGATGCTTCATCCTCCTAAAAACACACTTATACATTAGGATGTCTCACCAAAAAAGTTGCGATTTTGCCACCGTAATTATAAAATATATCATGTATATTTTAAGACTTCCGTCAAAATATTTCGTAAATTTTTAAGTAGACCTTCTGAGCTTAAAATCTTCTATCATACGAGGGGATTTTTTGGAAAAAATAATTTTATAAAAAAAAATGTGTTTTGAAGGTATTTTCAAATTGGGCCAACTCACGTAGATCTTAAAATTTATTGAAATATTTTAGCGGAAGTCTCAAAATATAACGAATTCTATGTGAACAAATATTCCCAATAATTATAAAGCAAAACAAAAACAACTGTTGCCAATTTGTTTTGGTTTTGCCTGTTAAACTATGGGAACGATTTATTCACATGGCGTTGGCGATAAAGCTGAAACATTTTCCGCTCGATTCTGAATAGAAACTTCTCTCTTTTCCATTTCCTCCTACCATGAATAAAAATTCCCTGAGGATTTTTTATTTTAAATGGCGGAGTGGAGCGGTCAAAAAGTGTCAAACAGCTCTTTCGATGTTCGAATTTCCTTCTCCAAAATTTTTGGGGAAAATGCTACTCCCTGAGAGTTAGTTATTGGAGGATTTCTTTCTTGATAAAAAAAAACAGTAGGGGTTTTCTTTTGTTGTGCGGAGTGATATACCCTAATATACAAACAAATTTTCGTATGTAATATATGTATAATTTTCTCATTGAAGCTGAATGATAGAAATCAATATCAATTAACTGTTCTCAATAGCACAATACTTAAGCGTATATACAAGCATACATAACACATATGTATTTATGTATATATACAGGTATGAATATGAACAACAAGTTTATTGACCAGCTTCTACAAACAAGCTTTCTTAAAAAAAACAATACAATTCTTTTAATGCGCAAAAAAGTTCAACATACATACATTAATAACTTAATAGGAAAAATTAACATAGCAC
This sequence comes from Rhagoletis pomonella, assembly GCF_013731165.1. Classification (NCBI taxonomy): domain Eukaryota; kingdom Metazoa; phylum Arthropoda; class Insecta; order Diptera; family Tephritidae; genus Rhagoletis; species Rhagoletis pomonella. The sequence goes on along the minus strand of NW_023458567.1, from coordinate 15,614,955 downwards.
ACTTTTATGTACGAACCACATACTAATGTTATTCGCTTATACAGTATACGTAGGTAATTAAAACTTTGCGGTGGGCCCTTGAAACAATTGCGAATAAAAATAATAATATTTACATTTTTTATTTATGTGAATTTCTTTATTCATTTCAATTTTCATACATACATACATTTAAACCTTCATACATATCAGCTAACATTTATAAGGAATTGTAGTCACAAAGATTTACCATAGATTTTGTTTATATGCATTTTTATATTAAGTTGAATTCTGATGCCAATACAAATGTGCTATGAATTTAATTACATACTGGAAACATTGCAAGATTTTAAAACACCACAATTTTGTTTTTTTTTTTCTGTAAAACTATTGTGCTGCATGCCATGTAAATTTTATCGATGCCTAAAGAGCTTAATTTGGCTAAACTTTCCGATAACTATCTTCCAAAATATGTATATAAATATGTTTCGCAATATTTTGCATACTTATTTTATAAAGGGATGTAAGATTTTAAACAAATTTTATTTGATAACAAATCGTAAAAAAAATTAAGAATACTTGCAATTAAAGTAAAAATGTGTCCTAACAGTTATTACAATTTCGAAAAAAAAATGAAATTTGAAATTAGTATGCAGATATAACTGCTATATTTTATTTTTTTGCAACCAAATTGTTTATTCTAAGTACTTTAAAAACCCTAAATATCTGTAGAACTAAATAAATATTCAATTAATGGTACTAAATAAGTATGTAAAACATATTCTAGTTGATGTTTTAGTATTATGCACTAGTACCGTATTTTTTTTTTACTTTTTTAAAGAATTAATTTTGGATTAAGTAGCTATGCGTATCATTACTTGCTAAATAAACTTATTTTCAATTAACAACTACAAATGTTACATACAACAACAAGAACATCAGCAGCTTCACATTAACTTTAGGACAGAATAATGTTTTTAGGTACTTATGGGTCGATTATGGATAGCAACGCAATAGAACTGTGAAGTACCAGAAACCAAAACTTGAGCGTATATATCAGGCCTTGAGAGCAGAAGTGGCCTAACCTACAATTTTTTTTTCTTGTACTTAACTTCTTAAAATAGTTTCAAATGTGATAAATTTTAAAGTATTCCTTAATTTGATGGTACGTTATGAAGCTCTGTTGCTTAAAATTAATCTGATTTGAGACTATTTTAAATAGGGAAGCAATCAAAAAAAAAATTTTGGTGAGGCCACTTCTGCTCTCATGGCTTCATATGTAAACTGAAGACACTTGAAAAAAAATAAAATAAAATAACGCAACCAAAATTTCCGCGGCAACCACACAACTGAAGTTGCCAATATAGCTAGTTTCCATCTGTGTACATTTCTGCCACTGTCAACGCAACTGCAGTTCGATTTTCATCCGTATTGCAGCCATTAATTCAATATAATGCGCTCCTCAGAAAACTATTCTTGCTCTCATAGTCTCCGCTACATAAATATCGCCTACATTACTGCCGACCTCGCTGTGCTGTTGCTGTGCCCGCTGCTGTATTGTATGAATTATACACTGCCGCCGTCCCACCTCCAAACGACCCATTGCGCTGTAAATATGTCGCCGATCCACCATTGCGCCCCTGTGTCCGATAATTCGCCGTTAACGCTTTATCGGTACGAGCACTTATTACAGCTGGCTGTTAGAAAAGTCGTTTCTCATAGGAGAAAAGGCCATGCACATTACCTTCCACCTGAGCGGAATGTGTGCGCTTCATAAAACGCAGCTTGCCATTGTAAATCATAGATCTACGTATGTAACAAAAAATATCACAAATTAATGTCAATAAATTCGCATTGATTGCGATCAAAGTACAAATAATATACCTCAATTCACTAACAGTATGCGCGCCTATATCTTGACAGCTATGCTGCAGTCCACACTCCAAGTAGGGCAAATAACGCAGCACTGAACCCTTGTCTACAATACTGCCGCTCACACCCTGTGCCACCTTTGTGCGATCCATTTCAGTGTGATAGTAACGGGACATAGCAGCCCCTTTGGCATCACGGCGTTCCATAGCCTCCAAGGAACCCATACCGCGGTACTTTTTCAAACGTACACCATCATGAAAGAAGTACTCGCCGGGTGCTTCGGAAGTGCCAGCCAAGAGAGAACCCATCATGACAGCACATGCGCCTAATGATAAAGCTTTAACGATATGTCCTATGGATTGAATACCGCCATCAGCAATCACTGGTACACCAAACTGTTTGGCGTAGGTAGAAACTTGGTAGACAGCAGTAGCTTGTGGACAGCCGCAAGCCATCACTTCTTGAGTGATGCAAATCGAGCCAGAACCCATGCCAACGCGCAAACCATCAACACCGGCGTCAATTAGATTTTTCGCTTGAGCGCGGGTTACCACTGAATGATTGGAAAAGTAATATTGTTAATAAAATCTAAAATAAATAATTACATTGATTCAAGGACTTACCATTGCCACCAATCACTTGCAGTTCTGTATAAGTATTTTTGATAAACTTGATCATATCAATCTGATAAATGGAATTGCCTTGCGAGGAGTCCAATACAATCACATCAACGCCATTTTCGACTAGCAATTTGAGACGGTCTTTATCTTCCGGACGTGTGCCAATAGCAGCGCCCACTAACAGTTGTTTGTTGCTATCTTTCGATGCATTCGGATATGAACGCGCCTTCTTTAAATCAGTGCGTGCAATTAATGCAACCAGCTCCCCATTCTCATTTACAATTGGCAGTTTGCCCTTCTTACTTTTTTCTAAAATAGCATTAGCCATAGGTAGTGTGATACTATTCGGTGCTGTGATCAACTCGGTGGTCATGATAGTGCCCAATTTAATATCTGGCTGATTTTCACGGAAATCAATGTCACGCGAGGTAACAATGCCCAACAGGCGGCCGCCCAATTTGCCATTGGCTGTAATGGGATAGCCTGTAAAGCCATTTTTGCGACGCGCTTCCAACACATCACCCACTGTATTCTCGGGCGACATCACTGAAGGGTCACGGATGAATCCATGCTTATATTTTTTTTACTTTGTGCACTTCATTTGCTTGATATTCTGGTGTGCAATTGTGATGGATAATGCCAATGCCTCCGCAGAGCTATAAATAGATAAAAATATGGGTGTAAATAAATATAAAAAAAAAACGGGAAATCCATAAAGTCTTCGATATATTTACGTACATAATACAAACAGTTGTCCACAAAATAATAGGAGTGCGATATTTTGAACGGTTTTGACTATACAAAAAGTATAAAAAAGTATGCAAAGTTTGACCAAAATTTCAAAAATTTTTAAATTTTTTGTTAAGCAGTTTTGTAGCCCATCAAATTGTGAAAGTGCACGTTTTAAGTTGCTGAAAACCCCGTTTATTTTTGAGAATTTTTCTGGTTGAAGGTATTTCGCATTTTTCCCACCCAAATTATGTGTTATGTAAATGTAGCCGCTACAACAACAACAACAGGGAAAACTTGCCAAAATATCGCACTCCGAAATCGTAATAACAATATACACGTAAAGTTCCTAACTAATTGGGTTGAATACCTACATACCTATGGAAATGTGTAGGTACATATTTGCAATTTCCAAAAAAATTATCCAATACATAAAATACACATTTGCATACACAGAGTCGTATTAACTTATCTACTATTTATCTACATACTTATATGTATGTATACATTTATCTTTTTTCAATATTAATTTAAAATAAACACTTACCGCCATTGCAATAGCCATATCTGACTCGGTTACAGTGTCCATAGGCGATGAGACCAATGGTGCACGCAATGTTATACCTTTTGTTAAAGGTGAACTTAGATCAACCTCCTCAGCGGCGAAATCAATATAGCCAGGCAAGATAAGAAAGTCACTAAATATAAAAGTAAAAACATTTAATTGGCAATTGTAAAAGCACGCAAATAATAAATTATATGCCACAAATACACATACTTGTAAGTCAGCCCATCACTGCTGGCGAAAAGCTCGTGACATGAAAGGCCATCTTGCAGTTCATCTCCATTAACACCCGCAGCTGCGTTCTTTAACGGCTCTGCCGGCACACTTTCAAAGCCGTTGGTGCTGACATCGGTGGTGGTTGTCGTTGCCATTATTATAATTGATTATAGCAGCGTGTGAAACGCAAAAGATTGGCACTAATAAACTGCTGAAGTTAATTACCCTTTTGGCGCAGGTAATTGTACTTTTAAATGCTTAATACTTTTTGGTAGACAAATTTGGCAAATATGTATGTCATTCGATGCGCACACACCCCTGTACGCTATGTAAGTCAATTTAAGTGCGCAAAATGCACTGAAGATTTGACACGTTTGATGCCGCAATTGCTAGCAGCTCCTTGTATGCCGGTGGAAAATTTCCAGCTGTTTACCAACTGAAAGTGGTCCTCAGCTGTATATTTGGCTATAAATTTGTAGAATATGAATGCTTAGAATAGAAAATTCAGCACAAATCTATAAAAAATTTGTAAATATTACAATTAATTAATTAGTCTTCAAATGCACATTTTTTTGATAAACGCCTCACCGTCCGTTTCAAATGCGTCTCACTCAACAGCTCCACACTGAATGAGCACTTTCGCTGGCCCCACGTGTTGCTCAAGTCTGTCCCTCGGTGGGCTCCCCATTTGCGCATGGTTGCATTTATAGTGCCTACAAAGAAATTTAGTAAAATAAAAAAATTGAAAATTTCAAGAATTGTGTATATTTAGCTATCAAATATTTTATTAAAGGCGTTATTTAACAAAATAAGCATGCTGTTAAATATTAAATTACATTAAATTCTTTAGTAATTACCAAAATAGGATACACACAAATTATTTGTGTCCCTTTCGACATGATTCCCAAGGTGTTATTACAACCCTGGGTATCAAAACTACTAGAGGTCACTGAACATACTGCGCCGTCAACAAGCTGTCAAAATCATTTTAACTCAATTTGACAGCCGAACAGCTGTAATTAAGCAATTCGCCATTCATTTCATTTGTCGTGCAATAAATGCATTTAATCTGTTAATAAGAGGTTGAAAAAATATAGTATAATTGAATTTCGTTGCTGCTATTGCTGACTGCTCCAGAATAATAAACTAATTTTTGAATTAAGCTTATGTGAGCTCATCTAATAAACCTTCGACCCGCGAGAAATTACATTTATTTTGCATAAAAATGAGTTTACCTCCAGCATTGCTGCAGCGCTTGGCACAGCGCGGTCTTGTACAAAAATCAAAAAGGAAGGAAGCAGGTTAATAATTATTACATGCGTTTTTCAACCATTAGTCCACTCCTATCCCTTGCATCTCTCCCCAGATCCACCACCGGTTTCATCAGTCGAAAATGAAGAAGTCATTGCTGAAGATTACGATGAAATGGAAACAGAAGATCCACGTGCTACTGTTCACGAAGAATATCAATATCCACCACTTTACGATACCGAAACGAGCAGTAAACGCGTTGAAGAAAATTTCTGGATAGGACGCATGAAAGAGCGCATGGGTGAAGCGAGCTCAACCACAGGCCATCGTGGTTGCCCAAATAAGTACAACATTTGGCACAAATGCACGCTGTTTTGTGTTAATCGCTGGGGTGATGGCAAATCTGAACCAAGTCGCGAGTATATGCGTCGCTACAAACGATTGCGCCGCAAATATCCATTGCCCAAAGGTTGGGCTGATCGTTATGATCCCGGTTGTGGTTGTTACTACTTTTACAGTGTGACCGAAAACTTAGTTTCATGGCTACCACCTACGCATCCGAAATCTCAGGTCACAAAGAGCGCTGCCGTTTTTCGTCGACAATTGGAGGAAGCAGCTGGCGGTGAAGGTGGCGGAGGTAGTGATGGTGAACAGCAGCCCGATGAAAGCGATGATGCACAAGAAACCGAATTAGCGCGACATCAACGCGAAATAGATGAAATAATAAACTCATCAATGCGGGCACGTTCGCCGGCGGTGCCGAAGCAAGATTTCCCTAGTTTACAGGAGAGTACGGCGACAGCAAGCGCAGCAACACAACCACAACGAAAACAAAAATCGCGTGATTTGGATCGCACGCTATCTAAGCAACGGCGTGACCGTGACAAGGAACGAGAGCATAGCAGCAGTCGCAGGCACCGAGGACGTAGCGATGCTGAGCCAGCAGATCCCATGGATCCCAGTTCGTACTCTGATATACCGCGCGGCAAGTGGTCTGATGGACTGCCCGCCGGTGGCAGTGAAGAACAAAAGAAGACAAAAAGCGCAAGCAGCGGAAAAAAAGATACGGCAAGGGAGCGTGAAAAGCATGCGGATGCACGGCGTGACAGCGACGATTAAACAGATGTGTATATTAGTTGCGTTCCAGATGCTTCACGATATTCACGAAGTTCACGATTTGCAGGAACAGCTGTTTTCTCCATTAATAAACCTTATGGGAGATGGTCACCTGGAATGACTTCCTGTAAAAACCTGCAAATCGTGAAGCATCTGGAACGCAACTATTAAATGGAAATAAATGATGTATGCGTATAGATGTACATACAAAGTGGGTATAGTTAATTTCTATAAAGGCGTGTAGGTATATTGCAATCAGCCGGCCGTCGAGCACTTTATTGTGTGATACCATTTAGGCACAACCCCCAATTGTAAGCTAATCGCATAAGCGATAACAGCAATATACACCTTTGTAACAACAAATTCTGTACAAAAAAAAAGAAATACAAATAGACAGCATTAGTGCAAACAGGAGGCGTCGTCGTCGTATCGTGCAGCCTCTACGAAATTACAACTTTGCTTTAGGGTTCTTTCGCTCCTCACATGCCCAACCCTGCCCATTTACAGGCAGCAGCTCTACAATTGCTGCTTCATCTGTGCTCTCGCTCTCGCGAATCTCCTGCCTGCGTTGGCGGGGGTCTGCGTAATTTTCTGCGCTCCTATTACATTTGATGAATTTGAGGCGTATCTAGGGCGTGGTGGATGCCGACCTTGGGTGTGTACGTACGTCGTCGGCTTGGCCGTTCCGCTATTTTCGTTTCAACCAACCTTCAATGGCCGGCCCCGGCAGGGAGGCTAACAACAAACAGCAAGCGATTGATGGTAAAGTAGATGGCCTGAGTATTTAATTGACGAGTCCATGATTGTTTACATTTGTATGTACATACATACATACACTCTTCATAAAAGCTGCCTGCAATGCTGGGGTGGACAAAGCGGCATGAACAAATTAAATTGGTTGGATGGGTGGTGAGCAAGCAAGGCGGGGAAAGAATGCTCACAGCAAACAGCAGTAAAATTTTCAAAGAAAACGACCGCCTGCCATTTGCGTAATATGTTTGTATGTGGAAGCGTTTGTAGCTGTTTTTTGTTGAGTGGCTGCTGATAGTAGTGCTTGTTGGTGGTGGAATTGTGCTTGGCCAGCCAGTCAGCTGTTACGACATGTACTTGGGCAAATTTGCTACTTTGCATTCTACTCTTGTTTATTTCTTGCTTATTTTTATTGTTGTTGATGCTTTGCTCTTTCACAGGTGGCTGTGGACACGTGTTGGTTTTATTTGTTTTTGTTTTCACCTACCTACCTGTTATGCAGCAGCTTAGCCTTGTTTTTGTTGCTTTTGTTATATCTACGCATCAATGAGGCGAGTCCATTAAATTGTGTGCACTCTTGTGGAGGAGGTGTCGTCGTCACTTTGACGATAACGCATAAACGGCGTATAAGATTTTAATTAGTCACAAGTTTAACAATTTCTATCTCTTTCTATCCTGGGAAGAACGAAAGTTCCTGGTAGGAAAGTAGTAGCTTCAGTAGTTGTAGGCAAAACGACTTGCAGCCTCAATAATCTGGAACGAGCGTGTCTTGACTGGGATAAAAGCTAGGGAAAATGGCGCTCACATACATATGTACATATATATTTGCTAAGTTCTTTGTCGAATTTCCGTCCCAAATTGTATTATGCGTCTTCACGTTGTTAACAAACATTCGGAGACTTCAAGTAGGAGTAGGCAGACGATTTCACAAATAACGGACTATCTGTCTATCCGCGAAGTCCTTTGCTATAATCGGAGGAAATCGAGAATTCGGATATAAGCATTAGAAAAAGTAGCTACATACATACATAATCGATATACCTCTCCACACTCGTTTTCTTATATCAATTGTTTTCAAGTCCAAGGTGTTTGTGTATATCATAATTTTCCAAGAAAATATAGCTTGGAGCGGCTTCAATCCTTTGAAAGTTATGAAATTTGCTTCACTAGTTTCAACTACCCTACAGGGATTATATTTACCTGTTATTAGTGTCCGGACGAATATTGAGTTTCGGTTAACGAGTAATACGAAAAATATTAAGGGTTTAATATCATGGAAAATCCAATATTTGGCCATATATTTTGTATTTATGGCTTAAGTTTGAATCAGGTCTTACTAAACTCTGCATATCAAAACTCTGGAAATATTGGACCTTATGAATAAAAACTAAGCAATTACCGGTTTTTTTAAGTTCATACCTTTAACTCGATTTAATCAAATAAATTTAAGTAAAAGGTCTGAAATTTTAAGAAAATGCAATCGCTTAAGTTTTATTCACAAGGCACATTAAAAGAAGTGACTTCAATTCTCATACACAAATTTAAGATAACCGTTAATTTCTTCGTGATTCAATGACCACGTCTAAACCAAATTAGTATGGGACCAGCTCTGAGTTACCACTTTTCCGTTAAAAAAATAATTGTAGAAATGGTTAACGTGGTCCAAAATTATGCAGTAACATGCATAAAAAAAATATTCCGATGAATTCATAACCTCCTTCTTTTTTTGAAGTCGGTTAAAAAGTAGACCTACGGAATAAAAGCGGTCCCTCACAGATACTATGTAGTGGATCGTTGACATCGAGCTGCTTTCCAACGCACACCCTTTGCAACGATTGTTCCGTTTGGGACTCTGAAGAAGAGTAAATTGGTATTACCTCACCGCCTTCGTCCAGGATGCGATTCTGGTTATTGGCACTGGAGACTTTAGTGATGGTTGGGATCTTTAAAGTCCATGCCTCTACGAGTAAGTTTCCACAGTAGCGGGTACCACCTGAAGTATTTGCATCCACGCGTTGCGTCATCGCCATAGGGGTTGGAGTTTTCTTCCTAATTGCCAAGCTTGGTGGGTGGAGCGTACATGTCGCGAGACACGGCATTTCCATTCGGTATACCCACAGCAAGGGATTTTAGTCGGTTTTTACGAAACACATGCCTTGCTTCGGGTAAATTCTCTCTCTTTTCTTTGCGAAAAGGACGAGACATTGGCTTAGAAGAAATTAATCATCGATCATAGGTATATCGTCACCTGAGTGGAAGCTCGACCTATCTCGGCAGCCAGTTCGAAAACGCTTTATCTCAGAAAACTTTTCAAGAACGCCGCATTTCAGAATTTTATTGAAAATACCCCTTCTAAGAATTTGGTTGAAGAATGCCCTCAGCTGAAATCACATTGAAAATGTGCTGAGATAGGTCGTTTTTGAAACGGCAGCTGAGATAGTGCGTTTTTCAGTCAAGTCTCGAGTTTCAGTTAGTCTCGAGACCAGGGATCGAAGATAATAGTTATTTTCGAAAATTCAATTCAAAAAGTCAGCCGAAAAGGAATATTAATCCTTTATCATTTTAATTTTTTGGACTTTTTTCAAAAAAGTTAGCATCTAACCGTTATTTGATATTTTTTCAATTACAGTAAAATTTTAAGCTTTATTTTTCCGGTCAAAATTAAAAATAAAAATTTGACTTTTGTTTTTTCGGTCGAATATAGAATTTAAAATCCGACTTTTATAAAACGTTTTTAACTTAAACGGTTACGGTCAGATAAAAGAGCAAAACAATTTTAACTTTTTTCTTTGACCGAAAAAAGCGAACTTTTATCTTTTACTGAAAATTTCGAAAAAAAAAGCAAACAGCCACAGTCCCTGCTCGAAATAGATTATCTCTGTGCTGTATGCCCGCGCGGAGGAAGGTGTATTTGAGAGGAACCATTTGAAGGCATTGCCTTTGGTTTCATACCAATATCTAGCGAGTAGCGAGTCATGTTCGATATATGAGAGAAATAAAGTTTATAAAAAATTATTATTCAGCTTGACTTCCCGCTTTTGTTGGTCGTACGTAAGAAATTACTTCTATTGTATGTCTATGTGCGAAATTCGGGTTTCGATTTAAATATCGGTTTCGGTTGGTTACTAATAAACACCCATAAAAACCACAAAGCTGATAACCGTCAATAAGGGGGAGGTGCTAAGCTAATTCTCTTGAGATTGAAGCTAATGAATTTATACAAAGAATATACATACATCCATACAAACATATGTACATATATATGTACAGATATGTAGCTAAATACTAAGGTAAATACATGCATGCATATATATGTATTAAAAATGATGAGAAAGAAATATCCAAAACTATCAGAAAAGTCAAATACATACTCGCCCAAAACATTTAGGGCTCCGTTAGTCTAGACTTAACTTACGTAAGAAATCGTCAATGATTATTCAACACGTCAACTTAGCCAGAAGCGAAAATATTTGGTTTTTTGTATTTTCTTTTTCAGCTGATTGCCACTTTGCCGTCTATAAGCCAGGTCAAAAAATTCCTGGACAAAAATATATGGCGTTGGCCAATTAATTAAATTAAGTCTAGACTAACTGAACGTTGGGGCCAAGATTCTGTAACTATATTATTTCGTATTAGAAATGTATTTCACGATCTACTTCCAAATCTCTCTCAAGTTTGGTATCCAAAATATTCGCGTTGAACCCACAACCTTTACATTCACAGCTGATTTATCTAACCAGCTGCGCCCTCACCTCCATTCACCATAGGTGGGTCTCAACCCCACCTCGAATGCTTGCGAAACTCCATTTAATTGGCTTTCAAACTGAGCTCGCTCCCCATACAAAACTGTTTGCGCTGTCACTCGTGAAAACGCCACAAAACCGCTAATTAGCGTAGGTGTACAACAAACAGCCGTGCCTTCCAACCTTTCGACCCGCCAAATGTAGAGTGGTGTCACAACAGCGATAGCAAACACGGCAATAGGCTGACAAGGCATGGCGTCGACATCCCCAGCGCGCGCTGGTAATTTTTTCGCGATAGGCGAGTTTGAGCTCGTTGGCCGTGCCCCAAACGGACAGAGGTTGGCCTGGATTGCAGCGCTAGAATGAAATGGCGCGATGTGGATACTATACAGCGAACGTCAAACATGCAAGAACCGCAGCAGTTAGACCTACCGCATGCCAGCCAGCCAGTCAGTCGCCAGTTTTGTTGTGGGCCTTGCTGTGCGTGGAGAGGAAGTGAGGGCGGCAGCAGAAGTCAAGGGATGTGCCCTACTATACATACGGACTAGCAAGTGCCTTGGAGTCGAGCACACAAATTAGCACACAATTCCAATTAAGCAATTAAAAGCCGCCTTTTGTGGCGATGAGAAATGAAATGAAAAGAAAAAAAACGCTGGGGATGCAGCTGGTGTGTGTGGCTGTAACGAGGCACTGAATCTTGTTATTGTTGTCGCCATCCTTAGATATATGGACATACAATCCATACAAACCTACATACATATCTATGGATGTACATATGCGCTTACTAATTGTTGTTATTCCAAGTAACAGTGGGCCGCTGAGGGAGCTGCAAGCTGCAAAGTTGGGCTGGTTGGCTTGCCACTTACATAGGTGGCGAGTTTGTAACTAAATGTAAGTGCACACTGTCAAACATACCCACAGGCAGATAAATGTGCACACACACAAATACTTTACTACAACTCTGTAAGTATGTACGTTTGTTTAAATGTGCATTCGTGTGGCTGTGCGTGCGGCAACATTTTAATGGCAGACAAAATGCTTGTGCCAGGATTTTAATTAAGATGATGTTAGTGTAATAGGATAGAAGAAGAGTCGCTGGCAAAAGTGTAGGTCGAAATTTTTGCTAATGAAGAAACATTTTTAGAATTTTCACTAATTGGCAAAAGTGGTTAAGTGCTGGGTGAGCGGCCTTCGGGGAAATGGGGGGGAAAGCACTAAATGTAGATATGTATGTAAGTGTGCACATTTTATTTTATTTTACGTTTTGCTTGTACTAAAACCAACCGAAACGACCAACCGACCAACAGCAGGAGGAGTGTAGGCAGAGCTGAGGCTGATGTGTTGGAAAGTTAATTAAAACAGGCAAACGAACAAACATACAGACATAGACAGATAGACAGATAGACAAACCGACAGCTGGGCTAGACCGCTAAAGTTTATTGCTGAAAAGGAAAAGTTCGGTTAAAACTGTTGGGTGAGTACGAAGAGCGGGTACACCGTTGTTGGTTGGTGAGGGGGAGAAACACATGTTGTACAACATTAATTGTTAGATACAAGTGCTAATCAACTAATGCGTACGAGAGTTGTAAAATTGATAGACTACATTTGCGTAGCAAAATAAATACACTGTGCACTTTGGTCTAAGTGCCTGTTTTTCTGGTAAAAACTCACTTTTTACAACATATATATATATATATTAGATAATAACTATTGGTAGTAAAAAGCCTTAATGTAGTAAGCAATCAGCACTTCTACTTATTTTTGTAGAATTTAAAATTCGATTGAGCGTGAGTTATAAAGTGTAAACTTTAATAACCGTATCTATTAAAAATTTAACACCTTTAAAAAAAAATTTTGGTATGGAGACTAAAGCTACGAACAAAAAGATATTCTTCTTCTTCTTATTTGGCGCTGTAACTGCCTAAGCGATTTTAGCTGAACGGAGTCTCTCTTCCATCACAAATCCAAAACCGAATTTGCGCTCCTTTGCATGGCAGCGGTAGTAGACGTCGCAAGGCCCCAGGCATTGCTTGCCTTGCCCCGTCCAACGCATTTCTTGGATGGCCAGCTTTTGTTCTTATACGAGGACATCAACATTTATGTAGGTTATTTTGATTGTGTCAGCAGTGGAGAGTCACCGTTTGGATAAAAGAAATCTATAAAGATATGAAACAAAAGGCTGTTTACAATTTTGCAGTAGCTTTTAAATTTTCAGTAGCCAAATTAAGAAGTTCAGGGCCCGAATCGTGATTGTTTCGAATTGAATGAAAAAAAAATGGCAGCTGTTTTATTAACAACACAATTTAAACGGGCGAAGCACCCTCGCTATCTATTGCCGTGATCTGAAATTGAAATTTCGTTCGAGTTATATTCGATATCGAATGCCGCGCTTCGAGCCCAGGCTTAAAAAAAAAAAGATTAGTATCATTTGGCAAAATTAAAAAAAAAAAAACATAGTATAGGGTGAGGATTTTTTTTCTATCATGTGAATATTTAAAAAAAAACTGCTCAAATTTGTTTATTAAAACTACAAGTTAAAAAGTAGGGGGGGGTCACGGTCATAAAGGGTTAAAAAATTTTTTTACAAAATACAAAACTCGTGTTTTTTTTTAATCATATACACTGCGTTGCATAATTATAAGACCGCCACATATTAAAAAGTGTTGACTATTTATTTTTATATTATTTACTTTCAATTATTTTGTGATACAAATTTATTTTATTCTACATACACATTTCAAAGTTTGTGCAAAAATAATAAAAATCCAATAAATTTTCATCAAAATTTTACACTTTTTTTTAACTGTTGAAAAGTTTTGCGTTTTCAGTTTTATAGCCCAAGCAATTTTTTTATGCTAAAGTGCGACTTTCATATGGCTACAAAATACCGTTCATGTTTGTAAATTTTTTTGTTGACGGTGTTGTTCATTTTCTTCTACATGAAAACAGCGTCAGCAAAAAAAAAAATTGCCAAAAATAAACGGTATTTTAAAATCACGCCAACAATAATACAATTCCTAGCGCACCAGCGGGTCTCCCTGTGCGGCACGCTGATCCTCCTAGAGAGATTACGAAAAGAGTCCCTCGAAAAGAGTGCTCGTATATTCGCAAGACTCCTTAGAGAAGTGATTTCGGAGTCCCAGAAAGCTCACTCAGATAAACCGCAAAGACTACGCCTACGATTTTTTTAAAAGGACTTCTTATATCATCCGAATATATAACCTAGACGGAGTGTGAGCATCCAATTTTGTTTATTATTAGTACCTAAATGTACGATTTTTCTTCCATTTTTTATTTTATTAAAAAACTATTATCTTAAATAATAGTTCAACATTTTATTCTGCATAAAAATAAATTAAAACGCAGAAATAGTTAAATGGATAAAAAAAACTATTTTTTTATTCTTGTAAATTTTTTGTAAAGTTTTAATGTTAGTCGAAAGCTCTTTTTTATTCGTATAACTATAGGATCGTTTTTTTTTTACGAGGTTTCTAGCTAATATTTATACACTCCACACACTGTACTCCAGTATGCATTGCTATTTTCCAGAGCTGTGTTTTGTCGGCTAATTAAGGCAATGGATGGCCACCCCACACACCTCCACCCATTGCACACATTTATACGTATCAGTTATCGTTTGTGCAAACTGGCTACTTGACGACGCTTTCTTTTCGTTCGTTGGCTGCTGTGGGGTTGTTGTTTGTCAGTCTGTCTGTCTCGTCATCGTCTCGTGTTGTCTCGCTTAAGCTTATGAGCGCACACACGAATTCAGGGGCCTAGTCAGTCGATTTTTGAACAGGCAAGCAGCAAGCGACAGCAACGCGTTTGTTTTGGTATAGAAAAATTCCCCTTAATTCTCATATTACAACTTTGTTGTTGTCTATATGTAAGAGGCAGAGATTGCAAAATCACAGAGCAACGCCCGCCAAAATATTGTGAGGTTATGTGATGGGAGATAATGAAATGTGTGAAAGAGCAATGCCAGCGTTGCTCAAAACACAATTGTGCTTACAAAAACAAAGTGCCATGTTGGCGCTTGTGTAGGCAAAAACGAGTAGACTGTTGAATGCGGCCGATGGTTGACGATTAGTGCGAGGCATACAGATAGAACAAGTGGCGCTGCAATTATGGCGGCAGTATGTTAAAGTAGCGCATATATATTTATGTGTGTCTGGCAAACGCTTATTCACATCTACCTCGCGAATTTTGGCGCGTTTTTTTTACTTAACAAAGTCTAGCGTGAGCATTCACCTTTTCGAAAGGCGTCCGCCGGCTGCTTTTGCTGTTCGCCTGCTGCCCAAAACCGTTTTTCATACAAGGACATTGCCATTGCGCATTGGCGTATTGCGATGACACGATATCGCCGCCGGTTGCGTTGTTGTTGTGTGGTGAATGTGTGCAGTGGCAGCCGCGCGTCTGCGGCCTTTAGCAACAAACACAAGAGTCTGTCTGCCTACTTACCGCGCGCCCTTGATCCCCTTGTTGTGGTTATTTGTTGGCGTGCGCGCGCACTTAAAAAGCGCGCTACCTACCCTGCAGCTGACACTGCTGGCGTGGCATGCAAGCGTCCCTTACGTGCGCCACTTTGAATAGAGTGTGTAAACACCCACCACACAAAAGCATTCCCAACTACGTGATACGTTTGTGGTGTTTGTTGGCTGTTGCACTTGATACGCCAATGTCAGCGGCGGCGGCTTCGTCAGTGGTTTGCGCGCGCTAAGCAATCCAGCTTTTTTCGCTACACCACCAACGGCGTATTACGCGCTTCTGATCGCCTATTTAGCGGCCAGCCACTAGTAGGAACAAGAAAACGAAAGTGTTATCGGAATCGCTAGGTTAACGTTAAAACGCTCGCTCGCCCAGTGTCAGCGCAATTGCGATGAGGTGCTGCTGCCAGCCAGCCGTGTGGGCCAACAGCGACCGAGTTGCCGTTGTTGGCTGGCTGGTTAACTTGGGCCACACACAAGAGCGCTAGCTGGCCGCATGAAACCAAATTGGTTGGTATGCGCACGTCAGCGATTTTCGATTGGCATCGACTATGCGCGCTGCTGTTGTTGTTGCTGATGGTGCCGGCCCACACATGTGCCAGCCATATGAGAAATACCAAACAAGACAATTCCGGCTATGGCCATATGTGTGGCCGTTCGGGTTGCACTTGTTGTTTGTTGGCTCACTGGTTGGTTGTTGGTGATTGCTGGCATTTACGCCATCGGTGGCGACACCACGCACAGCATTGCGGCCAGTTGAAGATGAGGCGAACAGCAAACGTCCTGCCGCAGGCAGTGCTGCAAAAGTTTATAAGAAAAATTCTATTTTTGTCTGGTACTCAGCCACAGACTAAATATAATAAGTATCTTTCATCCCTGAGATTATGAAAAAATGGGCGTCCAGCGGGTGGAGTAAGCATTTCTTTCCATTTCTTTTTAAGCTCATTTAATTTTTTTTTCTACGCGCTAGCATCCTGCAAGCTTCAAACGCCGCGATGACTGCCTGCACGTGCCGCTGTGTTGGAAATTTACTCTTGAACGCGCTGTGTTTCTGAGCACAGCAAAAGGACCTGCTTGTGCAAGATGCGCGAGAGAGAAAAATCTATGTAGTATTTATGTAAATTAAAAAGTTGTAATAATGGGCGTTGGGCAGGGGTGGGTTTTTGCCATATGTCCTTAGCGTAGAAAGTCATGAGGGGGTATTTCAAAACGCAGTTGACCAAGTTAGTGGGAGTTTCCAAGAAATTTGTTTTCTACTACAGCTCCTTTGTTGTAGGCGTGGTATGAAAGCAATTAAAGCAGCTTTTTCCTTTTTCATTTTCCCAATATTTTACAGTCGAAACTGGGCAGGAGAACGTACATACAAACTGTTTGTATGTACGTACATATGTGACTCATGTTTTGCTAAAAGCGTAAGCAGACCGAACTATAGCTCCTTTTCCTGTAGGGTACATACAGATATGTATACATTTGCATATCCGAGCAAAAAAACAGAAGCAATACTTACTTCCGCGTTGATTTGGGGATAGCGCGCGCTGACACTCGTTGACAATGGAAAACGCAACACTTAGCGCTCCAATTTAGTTACGGCAGTTACTTTCAGCGCCCACTTGAGCTATGTGAGAGAGAAAGCGGCTTCAACGACCTTGGGACTATCTATCGCGAATAATGCTCAACACGCGGATGCCGAAACAGCACACGCGTTTACTCTTAGCGATTGTGGTTAAAACCAAATACTGTATGCGGGCCGTTCTGGTCAAACCCAGCACAGTGTTCAGTATACTTCCGAGGAGTCATCTCTAACTACCATTTGAGTGCGCTCCGAGTTTATAGCGCCTTCAGAACAGTGTCGGACGAAAAAGCTTTCGTAATCGCCAGTAAGAAACCCGTAGATATATTGGCGAGAGAATCAACGCTCCTTGCATCCGCTCCGCCTGCTCTAACTCAAACAGGCCGGGGCCCGGGAAAGCAGCATTACAAATTTGCTAAACAAGTGGGATGGTACGACTAATGGTCGTTGAACCTATCGATGTATACCGAACCTGGTATTCTGGATTAATAGAACACATGGCAATGCAGAATTTTACCTGAGCCAGTTCTTGAGCGGACATGGCTGTTTTAAGGTATCCCCGTTTAAACTCAAACATGAGCACGATCCGTACTGCGACTACTGCGGAAATGGCGTGGAAGAGGACGTCCGCCACGTATTCTTTGAGTGCCCTGGATTCAATTGGTAGACGAACATACTGAGACTAGCTGTTGGGGGGTGTAGTAGTGATGGAGAACTATCGATGAGGCTATCGATAGTATTGATGGTTTCATTTTGCCGCCACTATCGAATTTTTCTAAACACTATCGATAGTTGTATCTTGTTCACATTGTTGGAATTTGACTATGAAAGATGCATGATTCACACACACTTACAAACTAAAGGAGCAGATTTTGTCAAGAGGGGCCGAGAAAACCGTTTTCTGAGCAAACCTATTATTGAATCACGTAAAAGATGCACATGCCTACATATGTATGTATATTATGAACTCTTTTGTTTTAACATGTTCTTTATGGTTTTTGTTATAAAATGTGCACGTTCAGAAGGCCCAACTGCTCAGTAATTGTTGCAATTGCACCTTCTGAACGCGTTGTTGTGTACTTCTGATCAACTGAACAGTTGCGTGCTAGATTATCGTAATATTTTTCTGATCATTTGAGCCAACATGTTGGTGTATACCTTTGAGAGTTGAATTTGACAGCCGTTTAGAAGACGCATAACGATCACTGATTTTGTTAGCAGCGGTTGGGCTCAACTGCTGCGCCTTCTGAACCTACCCATTGAAATATACGATCTCATTTTGTTTAACACAAGTTATTTTTGTGTATACCTACAAATAATCTTTATGGTTTTTGTAGTTACGAAATGGGTTATTTAAGCATAAGATTTCTTTCTGGCTGTTATATAGTAAAAGAAGAAACGAAGAAATTTACAGGCGATGGGATTTGTCATACCACTTGCCAAATTTTTCTTGGACCATACAAAATGGAATCAAATTTGCCTACTTACAAAATGGTACGCTCAGTTGCACCAATATATTTTAAATTTGTCAGTCCGTTATAATTTAAAATGACACAATTTTTTAGGAGATTGTTTACAGGCGAAATATGAGCATATTTATTAATCCATAGCTGGGATGAGACCTTTTCAAAACTCATTTGAACCATTTCTATTTAATAAGGGAAACAATTCTACAAATTCTGTTGGAAAATCGCTAAAAATCGCAACACTGCCACTTGTACGTACATATGTACATTTATATAGATGTGTATCCATATTTTCATTTGCTCGCACTGATTTCTGTTAAGTAGCGCGCAATATACTTTGCTTTGGACATTCAGTTATACGATCAGTGTATTTCTGCACTCCTGATGCGTAAGCGACTCACATGACGCGATTTCTAGTCAACACTAACCGGGGACCCATTTGCGTTTTGTCTACTCACTCACTCATTCACTTAATGCATTCTTGATTGCGAGTGAGTGAGTTTACCGCTTTGGTGAATTTTTAAGCTGCGGAACACGGCCTATCACTAACCGCTGTTCCGCACCATGTTTGCCATAAAAATGAACGTTTTACCTTTTCGCTAAGAACTCTTTTCGCAAACCTTCAAGTATTAATATTTTTAAATTAAATAAAAAAATATTCTGTACTTTGTGGTGGGTACTTAAATTTATCCTCCCATTGATGGTATTTACTGTTCTTGCCCTTACGTACAACTTAAAAACATCCCTGCTGAGTTTACTTACGCCCCTATGTGCTTAGATATGTATGTACGGGTGTGTATCTACTTATTTGTGCGCAAGGCACACTTTATACAAAATGTTTCAACGAATGTCGCTTGCGACCACTTTCTACGCGCCTGGTGCGCTAGCGACTTACATGACGGTATTTCCCGTCATCGCTAACGGAATCAATTCTGAATAATTCCCGTGAGAGTCGCGAATTTCATTTTTCTCGAAAAAATCCTCCAATTCTAAACTTTTCCCCTAAAATTTGTGAGTAGGAAATTCGAACAGCCTGACCGCGAATTGTATGAAATTTAAGTTATTTAAATTAAAAATTATTTTTTTCTGTCGATTTCCATATAAACTTCGAATAAAAAATAATTTTTAATTAAATTGCGTTCGTGATAACTGCATTTTGGAATGGTAGCGAATGAACAAGATGAGAGAGGAGCAACAATTGCATCAACAAAAAGTTATAAGTTTGTGCGATAATACAAACCCACTCGAGTTGCCACAATCTTTTTAAGTACAAGTACATATGTTTTTAATATTTCCTTTCCCCAGGTTTGAAAAATACTATTGAATTAATAATAATAAAGCCGCATTCAGATATCTGCTAGATGTGCTTGAGATCCACACACAGCCGCATAAAAAGCAGTTCGATGGTACCTTTACTATTTGGAAAGTCAGTGCATTAAGAATTCATTTCAAACAAGTATATATATGCGAAATGTTGGCAATTTTTTTGGACATATGTACGTAGATATGTATAATTTTTGAAAAGAATTTTTATATATTTACAAACGTTAATATGACAATTAGGAGAACCATGGCTTTTGAAGCCTTCCGAAGGTGACTATTAAAATGCAGTTCAACCATAGCTCATTCAAAGTATCGTTACTTTATAGAACGGACTAATGGTGTGCTTAAAAATCTAAAACAAATTCGCTCGAATCTTTTTTAACCACCCATAGCGAATACACGGAAGCGAAAAGAGCGATTTCAGGCATAAATTCAACTCATGATAATGCTGGATATGTTTTATTGTTTTCGTTGTTAAGGTTACGACCTTCAATAGCAAGTCCATTAAAATTTGTTTCTGCTGTAAGTAGTAGTAAAGTTTTTAAACTAATCAAAATATTTAATATTCTGTAAGTACTTAATCTTATCCCCATATTGATACTATTTACTCTACTTGCCCTTTTTTCTGGCACTCAAAAACTACCCTGCTGTGTTTCCTCACCTAAGTAGGTACGTATGTACATATTTGTAAAGCAACAGATTATTGCTATAAACAAAATGTTTCAACGAATGTCGCTTGCAACCTCTTTCTGCGCGCCTGATGCGCTAGCGACTTACATGACGGTATTTCCCGTCATCGCTGACGGAAACTATAATGGAAAGAAGAAGAGAAGCAACAGCTCTGTGCTCTGTGTTTGCCAACTTTGAAGTTTGCAACACTGTTTACATGGCTTCTTTCACTTCAATTTTAAGTAAAAGTAAAATTTTAAGTTCAAATCTGCCTCAATGCTACACAGTTAAAAAGAATAAAAAATATTCTACTGAATCTTTTAATTGTGTTAAAGAGCCCATCGAAATTGTACCTGACTGAGTATCGCCAAAAACTTCCCCTGTAATAAAGAAAGAAACAATACTTTGTTTATGTAGGAAGCTGCATTCCTATACAATGTATGGCCATGCACACATATCTACATACATGCATACATACACTTAATTGTATTACACATTTGCTGGCCAAGTAGCAGCCAATTAAATTAATGAACAGTGGTAAATGAGTTCACGCTAGCGAGTGATGTTGCTAGCAGCACATTTCTGCGTGCCTGTTATGCAGACAGCAAAATTTTAGTCAGCGCTAACCGAAACTATAACCGCAAGAAGAAGAATAAAAAAATGACTGACAACACCGCAGCAGTCTCAACTTAGAGTTTTGACGAGTATTTTGTGAATCTTGACGCTATGAAACACTGCTGAATCGTTCGATTATACACGAATCAGTCGTTTGTTCCACCATAGTGAATAAATGTTGCCGCCAAGCGGCGGCGCATAAAATAAATACTCGTAATGAACGACTGCTAGCAGTTTCATTCAGCGCGCCTGGTGCGTTAGCGACTCACATGACGCGATTTCTAGTCATCACTGACTGGAAAGAAGAAGAACGGCGTCAGTAAAACAACTAGTGCAGTTGTAGCAGAAGCAAACGGGCTGAGTGAGTGAGTTGTCGATGATTGCAAATGTGAGTTGATTGGCACAAAAGTGAGTCGGTATCAGCGCAAGAATCGAGTCTGAGCCTCTACGAAAGCACGTTTCACGAAAGCAATTTAAGTTAAAATTTTTTGAATTTTATGTCGAAATTAACAGAAAATAAAAACTAATTGTCCATTTAAATTGCGAAATGCGAAAGAATTGCTGCTTACAACGCAGCGCAGTGTATTTCTGAAAATTACCGTTATATGGGAGGTAGGCGTGGTTATTGTCCGATTTTGCCCATTTTCAATACCATCCGTCCTTCGCCAGAAAGAAGTGCACGTACCAAGTTTCGCTAAGATATCTCAATTTTTACTCGAGTTATCGTGTGCACAGACGGACGAACGGACAGACAGTCACCGCTTAATCAGATTATAGAAATACAGATTTTACATTTAAGAGGAATAGGAAGTTCCCAAACTTGATTTAATTAAAAATTAAAAACCAACCTAAAGTATTTTTATTTTGAATTTTTTATTTCAGTTTAGTAATATTGAATACTGTCAATAGCAAGACTATGAAATCTAAGAAGCACCCCATGCTTTGTTATCCGGTAAAATTAATCCTATTGTCAACTACTTTAATACTATTTTAGGTTGGTTTTAAAAGTTTAGTTTTTCCAGTTTGGGAACTTCCCATTCCTCTTAAATGAAATCTGTATATCTATAAATTATGTTATACTTTTTAATTCACATTGTAATAAAAGCGAGCTTTCAGTTTTTTAAACTATAGTGCTAATGGCCCATAATCATAGTCGTAAGTTAAAACTCATTCCTGTTAAAATGCAGTTTTAAGTTTAGAATAGATTTTTAAGTTGCGTCAATCATATACTACGTTTATACGCACGTATTATTAGCAAATAATGCAAAAACAAAAAAAAAATGCAAAATGGTTAACTTTTCCGTATAAACGCTAAGTTAATTTTTTATTAGCAAATAACTAAATCACGCAAATAGGTATTGATTAGTGGTACTATTTGCAAATAAGCGCATGACGCCGCCATTCTTAGGTTTATTTTCTTTTTCTTCCTTGGCCTTCTTATTGCCTTTTTATAATCAAGACGCTGCCATTTTTATCTTTATTTTATTTTTCGATGGTCATATTATTGCCTTTTTATAATCAGGCAATATTAAAAAAGAATTTTTCACCATCGAATAAGCAAGCCGGGAAGTCGTGGATTCGAATCCCACTGCCAGGCAACATTTTTATACCCGAGCGCACTTGTGCACAAGGGTATTATAATTTTGTTCACATAACGGTTGTTTGTAACAGCCAAAACTAATCAAGATAGATATAGACATATACATACATAAATGATCAGAACGAAAAGCGGTGACTGTCCGTCCGTCCGTCTGTCCGTGAACACGATAACTCGAGAAAAAAATTGAGATATGTCAACAAAATTTGGTAAGTAGGTTTTCCTTTATCCAAGGTAGGTTGGGATTGAAAATGGGCAGAATCGGACAACAACCACGCTCACCTCCCATATAACGGTATTTTCGAAATAAGCAAAAACTACGATATTTCCGCAAATACTGAATCCAAATTGTTGAAAGTTGGCATGCGAAGTAGAAATTTGGCATAAAATAAGACAGTTATGAAATTTTTGGAAAATGGGCGTGGCCCCGCCCACTTATGATAAAAAGCTGTATCTCTGTAGCCCCTTTAAAATCCCCACCAAACTCGCTGAGAACATTACTTAGGGCTTGCCTTAGAAACCTGTTGAAAATTTTTAAAATCCGACAAGAACCACGCCCGCCTCCCATATAACGGTAATTTACAGAAATACGAAAACTGCGATAAATAAGTAACTCTTTAAGCTAATTTACTCAAAATCGATATATGCAATAACCTCTTAGCAGAAAATTATAATTAGGGAAATTTTTGGAAAATGGGCGTGGCACCACCCACTTATGCCTACATATGTGTATCTCGGTAACCGGTTTACCAATTTCTATCAAACTCGGCACATTTATCAACCTTGGCGTGAAAAAGCAATATGCTGAAAATTTTTGAAATCGGACTCAAATTACTGCCACTTACCATATAACGGTACATTTCAGAAATACGAAAACTCCGATTTTTTAATAAGCTAAGACGCCAACTTACAACAATCACTTAACAAGACACAAGTTGATTGATTACTTACTACATAAGTGTATATTGATAACCGCCTTATCGATTTCCACCAAACTTGGTCCATTTATTTCAATAAATCATAGTATATTACCGAAATGTTTGGAAAAATACTCTTGCTTATCATGCAGTTTACTGAAAGGTGAAAAAACGGTATTTAATATGTGCGCCGGGTATATAATGTTCGGTTTCGCCCGAACTTATACTTCTTTACTAGTTTTACATATTTTTTTGTTCTTTCAAATATTTTTTACATTTTTGTTATTTAATTGTTTTATAATGGAAGTTTAAAGCAATTTCCATTTGTACTGTCATATACGCGCCTTTTGCTCTTATTTAAACGGTATGTAACATTTTTTGTGCAAACTTATATTACAAGTCAAACTTATATTACAAGGTCAGATCTTCGAAAGATTAAAAAAATTATATTTCAACAAAGTTTGAACTGATTTCTGATCCCTTATAGCACCTGCAATATAAGTTTGCACAAAAAAGTTACATACCGTTTAAATAAGAGCAAAAGCCGGATTACGTCAAAATTTTTACTTTTTTAGTTGTTTACATATATACAATCATTAAAAATAATTTTTTACCCAAGGTCCAATTTCAAGCTGCGAAGGCCCATATCTCGATTTCGGAAACTAACATCGAAAAACGAAGAAATTACTTTTTTAATTATGAGTCAGTCTCTTAAAAAAAAGTTGGTTTTGTCCAATACCCAGCCAAGTGCTGTACAGTGTAATGAGCTAGACATTTATAAAAATATAAAAAAAACAAAAGAAATATAGCCAAAACTGGTCAAGATATGGCGTTTCTATTATTGCCACCCGTACAAATTACAAATCCCGAAAATCCTGGGATTCTTGGCAAATAATATCGGGGATTTTTGGGACCTAAAAAAGACCAGGATCCCAGAATCGCGGGATTGGCAGCCCTAGTATGTACATATGTGAAAAAATTAAAAAGTTTTTTTTTTTCTTTCAATACCCACACTAAAAAAACAGCATCAAAAATCTCATTGTTACGATTCCGTTGAAAAGATTTTTAATATTTTTATGCAGATTTTTTAAGCTTAATCTAATTTGTCATATGAGGGGAGTTTTTTCAAAAAGTTCTTTAAGAAACTATTTTTATTCATAAAAAACTTCATTTTTGGAGGTATTTCCAAATCGGTCCAGCTCGCTTAAATCCTAATATTTTTCCGAAATATTTTGGTGGACGCCTTAAAATATAATAAATTTTGTAATCCCGGCGGAAAACCCGCAACTTTTTTTGGCGATGCAGTCTAAGGACCATAGAACCTAAATCCGGCACTGATTACATACATACAACTCGAGTCAAAGGTATGAAATTTTAAGCAAAAGCAATTACTTATTTTTATTCATACGGCCCAATAAAAAGAAAGTAGTTCCATGATACAAAAAAGAAGGTAGTTTCAATTAACAACTTCTGACGGATAATAAATTTTTTTGAAGTTTCCTAAATTGCGAGTATTATCAACAGCCTTGCCACTTTAATAATATTAAAACAATAAATCGGAGTATTTTCCTTCTCATATTTATACCAATGTAATAATATTTCAAATCAAAAACCCTTATCAGTGCTTGGTATTTTTTTTACTTACGTAGCTCGCACTATTTTTTATTAAAAATATATAAAATATAGACTCGTCGTAATTGTTCTTTTTATTTTATACTAAAAACCGCGCGCATTATGCTGTTATTTTTTCGTTTTTTATTTTATTTTTAAGACAATCTTGCGATTTAAAAATCAAATTTTAAAGAATGTTCTTCCCAATTAAAACCTTTTTATATTTTGTATCAAATTTACTTTTAGACTTCTCATCAGATTTTGCAAAAAATTAAGCTTTGTGATTAGCGTATCACCATTTACTTTTACAAATTTTTAATTTATAGTTTTTAATGTATGCAAAAGCCTGACCCTACTAATTTTTTGAGTTTGTACTGATTTTTACATTTAATAAATATTTTTGAAAATTGGTATAATTGTCATTTACTTGAGGTTAACATACATGTTCATTGTTTGAGACAACGCGATTACTGCTGCTTTTGTGCTAAAAATTTGGAAAAGATGCAAACTACCGACTCTTGAATATGATATATGTAATGTATACTCGAGGTCGTTTTGTACAGAAACTGAATGGGCTACAAAACTGCGTACACCAAATTTTTTTAAAAATTCGGATTGAAAAGTTGATATTTTGATGAACATTTTTATTTTATTTTTTCAATTTTCATAAATTTTCTAGAAAGTTCAAGACTTCAACTTACATGGTTTTTGTTATAGAATTAACCATGATAAAATATAGTAAGGTAGAACCGCTGAGAGTTACTTTTAAAATTCTTGACGTTTCCAAACATTATAATTTTTAAATTTACTCACAAACTCACACACGCATTTTCATTTTCATCTCAGGCAACAACAGTTTCGAACAATTTAAATTTTTTATTTTCAAATTCATATGATTTTAAAATGCTGGCAAACTTCAAAAAAATCATGGCCGACAAATTGAGACAACGGTTCTACCTTGCTATGTTTTTATCATGGAATTAACTATATTTTTGTAAAAAATTTCGAATTAAGTAAGAAGAAAAAATTTTCAATACGCTTAAAACTGGGCTGACTTATGGCTTTGTATTGATTTTTGATCCCAACTTTACTGATGATGACTAAAATATCTGGCTACCCTAGTTACGTGGTTTTGCAGAACGACGATACGCGGTTTTATACTTTAAACGACGATATGTACATAAGTATAATTTTGATCACTTTCTTTATGCGTCCTGAGACCTAGTTTCGTCATCTCTATTTTTGAAATTATATAGCCAGCAAAATTTCCAAGTTCATTATAATCCACATCTCTGAGTCGACTGATGAAATCTGCTTAAAAAAATATATTATAATCAGGTAGCATGAATTTGATTAAATGTCTTAATTTTATTAAAAGCCAAATGATTAACAACAATAACGAATGTCATAAAATGGAACTATCTTAATTTTTTTATCACGGATCTCACTTTTGGCTTCTTTCACGTCAATTTCACAGTTACAGTAAAACCCGCTTAAGTACCTCGCGAAAAATGTCTGCATTTTGAGGTACTTAGGTGGGTTCGGTACTTAAAAGAACCCGCTTAAGTACCTCAATGCGGGTACTCAAGCGAACATAATTACTGATGTAGTTACATCTTCTTGTTAACTTACATAAATACTTGAATAACAACATTGAATGAAGTATACATATGTAGTTTAAAACCAAAATCGTAGCATTATTTAAATACATAAACAAGTAAAGAAAAAACTTCATTAAAAACATATTTAGTGCAATGGTAAGTCATTTTTACAAGAATTAAATTGTTTATCATTTATCATAAACATAAGTGGCAAACAATATCATTTTGTACCAAATTCAAAATGATATTGTTTGCCACTTATGTTTATTTATTAATTTTTAAGATTTTTCAATCAACTAAAATACACTTCATTCCCTAACAAATACCATATAAACCTATGCTTAAAATTTTGTAGAACACTTAAAAAAAATTCATCATAATTTCAAACTTCTTTCTCCGAAGTGTTTTTTGATACAGTATAATAGCCCATTCAATTTTAGTGTAATAACGTGCAAGTTTCAAGTGGCTAAAAGTTACCGTTGATTTTTTAGAATTTTTTTACCGAAGGTATGTAGCGCTGCTAGTGAATTTCAAAATACGTAAATATTTTAAGAATTTTAAAAAATCACTCAAAAGGAGAAAATTATAGGTAAAATTGTAAATGGGGCACGAAAAATTGTGGTACTTAGGCGGGTTGAGTAAATAAGCGGGGAGGTACTTAAGAGAGGGATTTTCTTCAGATTATATTAAAAAATTCACGGTGTCCAAAAATGTTGGTTACTTAAGCGGGTTAGGTACTTAAGCGGGTTGGTACTTAAGCGGGTTTCACTGTAAAACAAAATTAAAAACATTCGACTGAATATTCTAATTTCAGTTGTGAAAAAAGAGCCAATCGAAATTGAGTATCGCCAAAAAACTTCCCCTGTAATAAAGAAAGAAACAATGCTTTGTTTATGTATGTAGCTGCATTCCTATACACTGCATACACACACATATGTACGTACACTTAATTGTATTTCACATTTGCTTGCAAAGAAGCAGCCAATTAAATTATTGAACAGTGGTGAACGGGTTTATGCTAGCGAGTGATGTTGCTAGCAGCACATTTCTGCGTGCCTGTTATGCAGACAGCAAAATTTTAGTCAGCGCTAACCGAAACTATAACCGCAAGAAGAAGAATGGACTGACAACAAACACCGCAGCAGTCTCAACTTGAGAGTTTTGACGAGTATTTTGTGATCTTGACGCTATGAAACACTGCTGAATCGTTCCATTATACATGAATCAGTCGTTTGTTCGTCCATAGTGAATAAATGTTGCCCGCCAAGCGGCGGCGCATAAAATAAATACTCGTAATGAACGATAGCTAGCAGTTTCATTCAGCGCGCCTGGTGCGTTAGCGACTCACATGACGCGATTTCTAGTCATCACTGACTGGAAAGAAGAAGAACGGCGTCAGTAAAACAACTAGTGCAGTTGTAGCAGAAGCAAACGGGCTGAGTGAGTGAGTTGTCGATGATTGCAAATGTGAGTTGGTTGACGCAAAAGTGAGTCGGTATCAGCGCATGAATTGAGCCTGAGCCTCTACGAAAGCACGTTTCACGAAAGCAATTAAGTGAAAAATAAATTTTCCATTTAAATTGCTGATGAAACCCGCTGTAAAACTCACTTTTTATGTATGAGGCCCAATATTTTTACGTTAAATTAAGCATTCGGAAAATGTAGTGATAGCGTAGAGTTAGATCCTTTGTGCAATGGAGTGCATTCTTTGTACTCAGTACTGTCCGATTCATGTATGAATCTAGGGATACGATATCGAACAGAATGTATCGATGTAGTACTCATTTAAAGTATCGCTTTAAAAATATCGGGTACCCATTAATATCGGAATAAAAAGACTCGATATTCCAAATATCGATACCAAAATCCAAAAAATTTACCTAAATATAGGTCTCGTATATGGCCGCTGTGGTGTAATGGTTAGCAGTGCGCACAGCTTGAAAACGAAAAACAGCTTCCCATTAAAACCAAATCGACGTTCAGAGTCGACATAAAACTGTAGGGACCCCTTTTGTGCCACAACATTAAGGCGCGCGCGACAAATCGGAGGAGAATCTCGGTCAAACACTAACATATTGTGTAACAGCACGTAAAGATTGATCCTAACTACGTAACACATTTCTGCTCTTTAAAGCCCAATTTATATCGGGACGAATTGTTAATAGCATTATCCTTATAATGTGAGTTTATGACATTCGATACGATACTAGGGTTCTGGTACTCGATTCCAAAAAAATATCGTTTTAAAACTATCGAGTAGAAAATATCGGTATCGAATGCCAAAAGTATCGATATGGTATCGTATCGTATCAAAATTCGTGTCCCTATATGAATCGAAGTTTGATGTAATTATGTTAATGGTGGCTAAATCTGTCTTCCTCGAAGAATTTTGCATCAACCATAACCTTATGTATATATGTTCCTGAATCCTTGCAGTGCTTTCCAAGATAGCCACCCTAAAAGAAGCAGTTACATTCAAAAAAAAAAAGGAATGCGTCACTTGCATTATGCCATAATAGACTACTTCGCTATTAAGTTCACATGGGTTCCAATCGAAATACAGGAAATTACGGAGCCGATGAACTGTAGAGACAAGGCACACGTGACGAGTTGTACCCTCGTAAATGGAGTGAGGTGGGCAAGGGGAACGGGCGGTCACTGGTCTCTGGTTCTGCCGCTGGACAGGGCGTCTAGTCTCTTCGAATCCCAAAGCGATACCAGGAAGGACAATGTATGATATGCCAATCTAAGTGTGTCTGCATTATTAGCGGAGGCCATATGGCTAAATAAGAGTTGGGTTGAAAAAATCTGTTGCCGAAGATATTTACGGCAAGTGTGGGAGCTGCTCAGACACCGAAAATTAAATATTCTTTAACAGCTTTGCTTATAAAAAATGCCTATTTTCCCCCTAATTTTATATGTATGTATGTAAAACATCAGATTCTTTTCTCACTTGTAAGTATGCACATGGAAATATTGCTCATTTTCTCCACACAAAAAAATTGTCGAATTGTTGTATGGTAGAAAATGCGTGATCGAAAATATGCCACCGGTAAGTCCTAGCTAAAACTTGCACTTTATTATAGGGCTATTCGCGATCCGGTGCAAATGGCCTAGCATCATTGCATTGCAAATTTGTATTGCAAATTATTTGCAATACACAAACAAAATACACGCATTTGCATTTGTCATGGCTTGGCAAATTTGCAATACCGAAAATCCATAGCATAAAAATGCTATGCATTGCATTCATAAAGAAAACTAAAGCTGATGCACACAAATTGTTTTGCAAAAGCTTTACCATGACAGTTTAATAAAGGTCGCTCACAATCCGTAGCATATTTCTGCAATTGCATAAATTTGTCAGCTCTTATGCACCGAATCGCGAATAGCCCTTATGTTAAAATTTAATTTTTTTTAAATTTATAAATTTTGACTTACATGGTTTTTTTCGATAGTAAAACATATTTTTATAAAAAATTATAAAAATTTTTTAAACAAAAAATTCAAAACTTGCTAAACTACTCTTTTTCACTATTTACATTCTCGCCACAACATCTGCATGTTTTCAACTCGGTGTTTATACAAACATCTGCACATACCTAAATACATATATCGTTCCATATTTGCGCGCAAAGCGCCAAACCATTCCACCCGACACTCAGTGAATGATTACTACTAGCCGCCTTCTGCGCGCCTGGTGCGCTAGTGACTCACATGACGCGATTTCTAGTCACCAGTGACTGGAACTATAACGGGAACCAAACAGCACAACGTGGACGTGTCGACAACCACCATCGTCAACGGCAGCAACGTGTAGTTGCTTGGCTGTCAGCCGGAAAAACAGGTCGGTCGGTGGCTGCTAACACCAAAATCCATGGCGAGCGATGTGATGCTAGGCGATAAGCCCGCCGAGACACTGTTTGGTTGGGTGGCGGTGGCAATGCACGCGGTAGAGCAGCATCGTACACTACACAGCGACGATGGTGGCGGCGGCCGCTCACGTTGCTAACGCGACCATTTTGCAGCACTTTATTTATGGCAACGTGACAAGCCGGCATAGAGTTGTCTCTATCACACTTATGGCTATTGCCTTTAATCTACCATTTTGTGAACGCCTCATCTGCTAGCTGCAGCATTTTGCGCTCCTATTCATTTAGTGACTCACATGACGCGATGTTTTTGCGTTCGCCAGTCACGACACGCCGCTAATATGATTAGCCAGCTAGCTAGCGGGCAGGCGTTTGGGCACGCTGACTGGCAGACCAACCAGGTGGTCTGTGTTAAAAAAAACGCTGCTGTTGCTGTCGTCCATAGCGCAGGAACGCGTGCGACGTGCAAACGCGTGTCAAATGCAAACGTGACACAGCAGATGTCGCCGCGCGCACATCACATCAACCGCGCTAAGCATAAGGGGTGTGTTCAATATGCTTTGCTAGGCGATATCAACAGAACCACCACTATTCCTGTGCAGTTGTTGTTGTCAACCGGCAGCTACTGTGTGACACAGCTGTGTGGCCAATCATATGGTTTGGCGCGCTTTTCACTACTACCATTTCGCTTGCAATGGCGGCTGGTCGCCTGTCAGCTTCGGGTGGATTTTACGCGCGAAACTGTGAAAAAGTAGCGTCCGGTGTACACTGCCGTAGCATATGTTCCGCCGCCGCGCGCACTGTTTGCGCAAAGCAACACTGCCCATTTCGTGGAGGTCGGTAACGTCGGCAAAGAAGAAAGTGGTGAAGTAGTTGGTAGTATGTGCGTATGTGTGTAGTATGTTGGTACTATATAAAAACCACAAAAAACTTTAAGAATCAAACATAACGAAACCTGTGACACCTATAGAAAATAGGGGGAAATTTAAAAAAGGCGTGAAAGTAAAAAATTCAATATAAAGAACTAGATTTTGAAAAATGAAGCAAAATGGAGTTTTCTACTAAAATTTGTAGGTGGAAAGTTGAAATGGCTTTTTGTCGACTATTGTCACAGAAATGAGAGGAATGAATGAATACACTCCGCTTTACACATTTTTTTCTCAAGACTTGTGGCCAACGGTTAAGCTTCCCAATTTAAAGAATGATCAATTTCGAAGAAAAGTGGTGAAAATGAAGACAGCACCTTGATTACTTTGGATTTTATTCCATTTATTTTTATCAAAAAGTGGCTTTAACACAAGGAAGGGACTACCACCGAAGGGGTTACCACCGAAAAACTTTCTTTGCTACCAAGAGCTGGTAAAAAAAACCCTCAAAATTTCTTCTTTCCTACCATTTCTTTTAATCAAGAAACCAACGTTTGGCACAATACATTTATTTTTCTGGATTGTATACTTAAAAAGAGGGTTTCCAGGTAAACAAAAAGATCGGAATAATAGCTAATATATATGTACATACATATAAAACACCAAAAAAAGATGTATGCTTTTAACCCACCCACCGACCCACCTACCGACATGTATTTCGACCTGAATCTGAGGTCCGTCACCCTTAAAGTGAATTGTGAAAAACCGAAAAAAATGGCAAAACCACCCCCTGTGCGCTGGATCCGCCACTGAGTTGGACCAATTTGGCAAGCCTGCTCACAGTGCGGACAAAGTGACAGACAACAAGCCAGAGATGTTTTCTGCTTTGTGAGCAAAGCAACCTACCAAAATTTTAAGCGTCGTACCATCCTACCAACGAGAAAAAAAAACCTACCAATTTTGGTAGGAAAAAGCTGAACGGCAACACTGGATCCGATGCGTTGTGTTGTTAAGTAAAAAGCTGCTCTTTTGTGAATTGTTGATGAGAAATCGTAGTAAACATTGTGATGCCGCGAACACCAACGTTTTTTTTTTAATTTGGGTCCACTATCTCTACAATAATATGCTGACCTTGTAACGGACTTTTTCCTATTTCCGTCTAGCTTTTGTGTTCTGGTTGCATTTCTTGCATTTCCTCGAGTTTTATTTCCAATGGATCGCCTGCAAAGTCCTGGATCCCCGAACTCCTCCATTTTGTGCAGTTGAAAGTGCGCCTGCTTCGCCGTGCTCTGTTATAGTTCTAAGTGTCCTTTGAATTCTTAAAAAGGTTTTAAGTGTAATTGTAATAAATTTGATATTCACACAAGGATGTTACGCCTACTTGTGCCTATTCAAATGAATCAAAATAATAAGATAATGCTCGTGCAGTTTGATAAAAAGTGGAATAATATCCAAAGTAAGCAATCATGGTGTTTTCTTCATTTTCACCACTTTTCTTCGAAATTCATCATTCTTCCAAATCATGAGAACGAGGGTTTTCCGAGATGTGAGCTCAGATTTGAGGAAAAAAAATTATATCTATTCAAGTGAAGCGGAGTGTATGTAGGCATAGGCCCATATGTATATACATTACCAAGCTTATTGCGAATATTCGCATCCGCAACCGCGGAGATTCCGCTTTAATTTTAACATTCGCATTCGCAATGCCGAGTTTTTGCGAATGCGAAACAAAAATTATAAATTGTAGCCATTATTTTTTGCCTGTGAAGATGCGACGTTAGGTCGTGTTAGCCGGGCGTCATCTACAAGCTAATTTATTTTGGTTTTGTAATAATTCTCAAATTCAGGAGGATTCAGCCGCCATAAAGTCCAGTAAAAAAAAAACGACTAAATATAACTGAAAGTTCTCTCAACTGGTGGAGTGTCTATCGTAACGAATTCAAAATATTGTCAAGTTTCGCACGCAGATATTTGTCGCCTCCACCAGCAAGTGTTCCGAGCGAGCAGTTATACATCGCATGCCACCCCACGCTATTAGAAAACATCGAGACTTCCTATCTCCCACAGAGACCCACAGGGTGGTCGGCGAATTATTGAGTGGTCGACAGTCGTCTCTAACCTTTCGAGATCGAGCATCAAAACCGAGACGATTTAAGCAAATTAAACGGCTACCTCTTTGAACTTGCTTGCTTCTTCACTGCACGTAGCCTAACCCTCTCCTCAACGAAATAAACCGGGACCCTCTTCACTACCTGGTCGAAGGAGGCCAGGCTTCAAGTAGGCCGGTGATGCTCAGAGAGAGCTTTTATTCTATGTGCGCCCATATAAAATCTACAAAGTAGTTTAAAGAGTTCCGCCCTCAGGCGCTGGTTTTCAGCATCACTGAACTAGGTATTGGCGTCGATGACATACCAATGCCGACGTTGAACAGAAAGCGGCGATATTGTAATCTTACGGGTTAAGTGCCTGGAGATGATGCGTTTTTCTGCAAGTTGAATAGATAATCTAATTATTTGGCTCTTCTACAAATGAAAACATTTATATCATAATTATTTTATGATAAAGAAAACCTCTAAAGAGCGAAATAATCAAAAATAATAAACAGTAATCACCAAGAAACCATACGAAACCATACCAGTCAAGTCAACAAACAAATTCGCATCGTTGAGCCAAGCGAACTAACGAGCGAACCAGTTGCGAAGCATGAACGCACACGAACGAACGAAACCGAACCATTCTAGGAACTTGCCATAGACGCCTTAACAGGCGTTCAGAGCCACACAACAAGCGATTGACCTAAATTCGCCGCCACCGGCTGTATTGTACACTTTGCAGACAAGAAACAAAAAACGTGGAAATGAAAACTTATATGCAGCAAGCAAATGTGCAACAACAACAAATGTAGATACAATACGTACATATGTACATAACAGCTGTTATATGAGTAGTAGGTATTAACAGGAAAATCTGTGGCAAATTTTTGCTGCATGTGTATATGTATGTACATATGTAAATACTTTTTTGTTATCAACTGATTATTTATTTTGCTTTGCTCATTTTTGCATTCATTGGAATGTTGCAACATGTTCGAGTGAGACAAGCTGTATTTTCTTTGCAGTTATGGTGTATAACTGCAGAAAAGTTAATTTCTGTTGAAGTTGAAGTCTTTTTGCGATGCAGTAGCGATCGACTTTGATGCCTAAATAGTACTGAAGTGATTAAATTATTTTCTTAGTTTGAGCTCGGTAGTAGGATTGCCAGATGTAACCCATTCGGGAGGAAATGGGGCTTCAACTTTTTGTCTGCCTTGCTGCTGTAGGTCCCCCATTTGAACTTTGACACGGATGTAAAAATAAGATTGGTAAACATATTTTGAAAAATGTAAGAAACACTGCTAAATCAGTGTTGCCGTTTTCGAATTTTGCCTTAAATTTTATACACAGATTCTAATGGTATACATATATAACTAAATTTTTAACGGACTTCAAAAAAAGGAGGAGGTTATCAATTCGTCGGAATATTTTGGGTAGTTTTTTATAGTTCATTCTTTAACCACACCCGTATAAATACAAGCTTAAAGGCAGTCTCACACGATTGCGTTTTTTTGCCGAAATTTAGGGAAAATCGTATCTGAATTGTGTGAATACCCAAATATTTTTCTTTATCCAAATCACGGAAAATAATTTGTTTAAATTTTTCAATAGAAGATTGCTGTACATCTTTTGACTAAACAAAAATTTTCTAATTTTTTTTATTTTGTACCAATAGGCCAATGTAAAAATTTAAAAATCTGTACAAATGTACCAATCGAGTGACTTAAAAATTTATGCAATTAAAAAAAAAATCTACAAATTTTCGTAAAAATTTCGAGTTTTTTAATTAGATTCTGAGTATTCAATACCCTCTATCTGCAATTTTCACAAAAACTACTTTGTGATGTTAGAACCCATCTACACCTACAACACCCCCCACTTAAGCCTACATACATACATGTATGTGTATCTCGGTACCCGGTTTATCAATTTCTACCAAATTCGACACATTTACCAACCTTGGCGCAAAAAAAGCGATATGTTGAAAATTTATGAAATCGAACTAAAATTACCGCCAATTAACATATAACGGTAAATTTCTGAAATACAAAAGCTCCGATATTTCAATAACAAAAATCTCTCAACAAGACACAAGATTATTGATGTTTTTAAAATGGGCGTGGCATCACCCACTTATGATTACATAAGTGTATATCGATAACCGCCTTATCGACTTCCACCAAACTTGGTACAGTTATTTCAACCATAACATATTATCGAAACTGTTTGACATCGGCAAAAATACACCTGCTTATCATGCAGCTTACTGAAGGGTGAAAAAACCGACATTTAATACATGCGCCGCATATACAAAAAGTTCGGTTTCGGCCGCACTTGTACTTCTTTACTTATTTCTTTCTTAGTTTTATCCCAAATCCACCACTTTGTTCTTAACGATACCCCTTTCGGCAATTTTAATCTGGCACCGCTTAATCGGGAAAAGCTCGAAAAAAGTTACTTTCGCACGATTCCCGACTTCATCTCTATTGAATGTACTTCATCTGTGGATTTATAATTCTTTACTTGTTTTTTGAAAATCAGCAAATTCGGTCATTCATCCGTTTTTCACACTAAGCAATCAATAAAATACTTGCATTTTTAATTAAGTATATGAACGATTGCATGTGCTTAGTAAATTTTTTTATAAGAAAACAAAGAAATGGTTTTGTTTCAAAAATATGTAATTGTTTACATCCACGTCAATGGACTTTGTTGTAGGCAAAAGCCGTGTCTAGCACCATTTACATACAATGTAGTTGGTGTGAATTACTTTGCACTTTGTTTTATGATGATAAGCACATGTCTGCGTTCAGTTTTATTGGAAAATTATTAATAAACAGAGTACCCATTGTTTTAAGGACGATTAGCACTCATAAAGGTGCTAATACTTAGGAAAAGGCATTCTGAATAAAAAGTTTGAAATTTTGAACAAAACTTTTTGAAGTTTGATAAATATTTGTTAACTTTGTGCAAGCTTGCTTAAAGGGCGGTTATGGCTTTCGTGGATCGCTCCGTAAGCTTCCGATTCTAGTCCAACTTTCTGTCAAAAATTATAACGAGGTATAGCCCACACCATTAAGAGAGGGAGTCGATATTCTGCACTCTCAGCAAAATTGTATTTACTGTAAGATTCCACGGCAGGGGGCAGACAACTGCCCTCTCGTTGCATACCGGGTATATATTTTTTCTATACATATTGTATTTTACATTTTTTTAATAATAAATTACAAAAATAAATTGACACTCAATTGATAGTCTCAATGCCTCGCTCCGCGCGCACGTCTACCCAGCTCTATTAACTCAGAGCGGCTGTAGACATACCGCGGCGCATTCGCATCTTCCCGCACATGTCGACGCTTATGTGGCATGGCATAACGTAATTTGCTCCAGAACCAAGGATCGTCCCACTGCAAGTAGGTATTCATCTTCAAGTAGGCGCGCAGCTCTGTATCGAGCGCATCCATATTCACCACTTCACTATACATAATAATAATGATGCGCGCGCGTCGCTCATCCAAGGCGCTCTGATGTGCAGTGCGGAATTCCATGCGCGCCCACGGCGATTCGATAAAATGCTGCGAGAGCACAATTATTGTGCGGCGCGATTGTTCCACAGATTCGACGATTTGTTCAGGTATATAAGCGCCCGCAAGCCAATTGCGTTCATGCGTACACACGCGAAATGGTATGTCGCCCTGTTCCAGACCCGGCAGCAGCTCTTGTTTGACGAAACGCTCATCTTTGTGCGAATATGAGATGAACGCATCGAAGACTTTGTCCTTGTCCAACTCGTGCTCGGTGACACACCAAAGGCAGGCGTTATGCGCGTACAGCCATACATTTACTTCCAGCTGATATTTGAAGTAGAACGCGCTGGTGATGGCTAGCAGGAAACCTGTGGCTAGCAGGCTTATGCTGGCGAAAAGTGCTGTCATATCTGTAGGACAAATATCGTTGAAGGCTAGCTCAAGTATTTTTGGATACTGCGGATCGGCGCAGCTGAGCTCATCCAGATCGCGTATGCGGTTGTGATGCACCTTGGCGGCGATCAACAGCTGTTCGGTGTCACAGTCGCACGCCCACGGATTTTGTGACAAATACAGCGTAGCCAGCGTTTGTGTGCGATTGAGTAGTATGTAGAAACTGTTGTTGAGACGCGCCAAGTGGTTAGCGCGCACGTCAAGGTGTGTGAGCTGCACAGGCAGCTGTGCCGCTTCAATGCTGCTGAGCTGGTTGTAGGCCGCGTATATGCGCGTCACTTTCACATAACCGGCGGTTGAGTTCAGCGGAAGCGCGCGGATTTCGTTGTGTGTAACATGCAACTCGATTGCCGCAAGCGTTGTCTTAGAGAGCGATGGCAGCGCAGGGACACTTTTCAGCTGCGTTTGCGTGCAGTTTACAATTAGCGTAGCATCGTGAGGGCGCGCCCAGCAGCGACAGCGCTCGGGACAAAAGGCCGCGACAACAGGACACAAAAGCTCGCTGGGCTGCAGAGTATCAACAAGGCGGCCTCGTAGCGTAGCTGGTGACCCGCAGCTCAGATTGGTCGTGTTCAGTTGCGTCTGCGCGCTGAGAAAGCGCCGATGACTCTGCAGCACAAAGTCCAATAGCTGGCAATCGCAGTGCAGCGCATTCTCGTTAAGCGCTATGTTACTCTGGCATTTGAGTGCTGGCATGTCTTCCAAGCTGATGTTCAACTTCGATGGCAATATAATAGTTTGGAGCGCGTTATGCGATAGATCTACGCGCGCCCAACTGCATGCGAGCGCAACTAGCTCAGGCGCTCGCAGCGTTCCGATGCGATTGTGTGACAAATCAATGCGCCCCATTCTCCTTGGCGGCAGCCCTGCGCACAAATGCGTCAACGAGTTGTTGCGCAGCAGCAGTTCGCTTAGTTCTGTGAAGGAGACGAGCGTAGCACACATGTCCGCTGCTGATAACTCGATGCGATTGTGCTGCAAATGCAGGTACTGAAGCTCGGTATTGTTGGCGAAGGTGTGCGGATGCAAATCGCGCAGCGCATTG
Organism: Rhagoletis pomonella; assembly: GCF_013731165.1. NCBI lineage: Eukaryota > Metazoa > Arthropoda > Insecta > Diptera > Tephritidae > Rhagoletis > Rhagoletis pomonella. The sequence continues at coordinate 15,576,405 of NW_023458567.1, read as the reverse complement.
TTGTTCAGATGCAACAGCTTGAGAAAGTTGAGCGGCGCAAGCAATTCGCTGGGTATGCTTTGCAATTGATTGTGCGACAAGCGGAGCTCCCGCAGGCGCTGTGTATGCGTAAATAATTCCGGCGATAGCGCTTGCAGCTGGTTTTCACTCAAATCGATGTAAACGAGCTTCGATTGATGCTCGAGCATATTGGCGGGCAGCGCACGCAAGCGATTTTCACTCAAATTGATGCGCAATAGGTCGTTGAGTGGCGCGAAGGTGTGCGCTGGTACTTGATCCAGCTGATTGCGTGGCAAGTGAAGCGACTGTAGCTTTGGCAAGTGCTGGAAATCAGCAGTCAGCAGACTCTGCAGCGCACCATCGCTGAAAACAACGTTTAAGAGTCGATGCTGTGCGCGAAATGTTTCAAGCGGCAGCCGTGAAATGTGCGCCTTTAGCGTAAGACCTACTAAACTGGGTAGCGACTGGAAAACCGCAGGCGGTAAGTGCAAGTAGGAAGCTTCGATTTCGAGGAATTTCAAACGCGCATTGTCCGCAAAAAGATCAGCTGCTAAGCGCGTGTAAGCAGTAAGCTTCAAGTTGTCCACCGGCAGCACAGTGGGTAGCTGTTGTCGTGTTAGATTTGTGTTTGTTGCCGTCGCGCCAGCGCTCAGCTCAAGCAACCTGGCTTTGCGTATGCTTAAGCGACGCAAAATTGTGTCGAAGCCATTGGTGCAACCGCGTGTCGCCAGCAGCATTAAATCAGGTCCGACAGGCAGTGAGGGCAACGCGGTAGCGAGCGCTTCACCATCAGCCTCTTGCGCCTTGCCTTGGCAGGTCACTTGCACCTGCGCGCTTCTGTAAATGGCGATTGTTACTATGCCATCGCTGTTGTTGCTTGCACGCACTTTTAGCGGACAGACAATTTCCATGTCGACGTAGATATCACGTTTGCAGCTACAATTCGTCTCCACTTGCAACTGATCGCATTGCGGATAGGTGATGACAGCGGCAGAGAATCGGTAGTGTAAAGCAAGTGAGAAGGTTAGAATTTTTATGAAGTGTAAGTGGAACCGATTCATATCCGATCTTCCCTTATTTGAACGCGCTAACACATTAGCATAGTTAAACGAATAGTTAACGACTAAATTTAAAATCAGCGCGGCTGTTCTATGGGTGCTGTATTTTAGCAGAAAAGTTCACGAAACTTAACAAGAGAGTCCATTGTTTTTGTAGAGCAGTGTGTAAATTGAGTACTTTTACTGAATTAATTAGAAATCATTTAATGAAAATAAACTGCCGTCTTATGTCTAGCGCTTTGATATAGAGGGCTGTACTTACATTAACGTAAAAATCTGATTCTATCCCTAGCCTCCATTGATATAGAGATAAAAAAGGCATCAGAATCAACGAAGAGAGTGACTTACAGTCGTGAACTTACTGCTTGTCTCCTAATTCGGTATACGAGGCGAGCAGTACGCTCACGATTAATATAATCCGAAATATGCATTTTTACGTGACGAGTTTCCTATTCACGCCTATTACGATTCGAGTTCTGGTATTGAACCAACCAATGTAGTCAGTGCTGGATTTTAGGTCAGCTTTGCTTCCATAAAAACCGGCCCATTTTTAGTTCATGCGGTATATAAATAGCTGCATGCTCGAAATTGTTTGTGTGTGTGCTCTTTGCGACCGTACCATGGACAAAAATATGCAGCGGTAGCAGTTAAATATCATGCTAAGTCCCTCTTGAGTTGCGCTACGCACCACTCCTGCTATGATGAGGCACGCGAGTCTTTGCCTTTTCAGAATTACTTTCCTATTATTCCTCTTGTCAAGAGCTTTTCCCCAAACTAAAGCCTCACGGGTTGCAATTGGTCTTATGACTGTGGTGAACATACTATAGGTCATGCAAGGTGACAGTCCAAATTGCTTTCCAAAAGTCCTTTTGCACTTGCACTCGTAGTAACCTGCTAAACCATGCTCTGTCATCTCCTCCACATCTCTTTACCAGTTATGTTTGGAATAAACAATGATACCGAGGTATTTAGCCTGGGAGAAGGGATTCGAAGTAGTTTGATGAGTATTATCAAATTGTCGCTTTAAATATCCCCAGAATTTCGTTTATAACCAAGAGTCAGAGGAGAAGCGATAGGACACTCCCTGAGGCCTGCCTCTGGTGGTTGTCATTCTCACAAAATACTGGATAAAGAAAGTGCCCTTTTTACTGATTCCGGCCATACATTGTGGAAAGCTATTTAAATCTCCATGAAGACAACCAGGGGGTATTCGTTGAGTTCTAACGATTTTTCAGGACGGATTCTACCTCCTCCTCATCTCTACAGCTTCTACAGAAATCGTTATGCGGTGATCCGAACCTGGCGGCCATATGGCCAATGGTCCAGTGTCCCGTTAGTATTCCTGTGAGAAGATTAACGGTGGGCTTTGTCAGCCCTAATAAACTCGTTGTTCTTCGTTCGTCAAGCCGTGGCCAGTGTGAGCGCGATACCATGCAGGTTTGCAGATTTTCCCACCTGCTGTTGGTGGCTGTCTTGGTCAGTCTCTTGATTTCCGAAAACAGAAATCGCAGGGGAGGTTTCATGAACTGGATCGCTTCCCTAAGCCCCATTTCAGATCTCTTTCTAGCACATTCGTCCGTTCCTAATTTCCTGGGACACCATTGTGACCCGGGACCCAGTAGAGGTTGATTATGTGTTGCTGTAGAGCTTGTAGGGATCTTCGGCATTCCTTAACACATATCGAGTTAGTCGTCTCCGACCCTTTGGCTTTGATAGCTGCCTGACTGTTAACGACGAAGGTAAGTTTAGATGGAGCTGGGTCGATCATGCTCACCAGCCTTGCCGCCATGTCGATTGCATATATCTCAGCCTGAAAAACACTACAGTGACCCGGGAGTCCATCAGACTCTCTTAGAGATAATTCCTGAGAGAAGACTCCAGATCCTGTTCCGACATCCATTTTGGAGCCGTCCATGAAAATGGATATTTCGTCATCGCTAAAAGTAATACTAAATTCCCAGTCACTTCTGTGTTTGTAAGTTTAGGCTTCACTAGTTAAATTTATTAAAAAAACGAGAGAATATATCGTCGGTCCCTACGAAGAGTAGCACATTTCACTATTCGCGTGGAAGACTAGCACATTTCACTATTAGCGTGGAAGACTAGCACATTTCATTATTCGCGTCGAAAAGTAGCACATTTCAGATTTTTGCGTGGAAGAGTAGCACATTTCGTTATT
>NW_023458567.1:15565671-15573158 GCF_013731165.1 Rhagoletis pomonella | reverse complement strand
AGACTAGCACATTTCAGATTTTTGCGTGGAAGAGTAGCACATTTCGTGATTTGCCTGGAAGACTAGCACATTTCAGATTTTTGTGTGGAAGAGGGATACGCAAGGCAGTTCATATAAGGTTGTAGCAGCCGTTAAAAAAAAAAGTTACATAAATATGTATGTTTATACTATAATTATTTTTCTTCGGTCATGCTGAAAGTTTAGTGTTGTATATGGAGCCTTTTGGCCGGTTATTACAAGTAAAATAAACGTTTATTTTTCCTCCTACACCTTTCGACATTCGCGTCTTTCTCAGGGAATCTTTATTTATAAATAAATACGAAAAAACATATACATACAGTATCATATCAAGCGGACCCCGTTTCAAAGTGATATTATTTATGTTATGTTTATTTATTTACTTAAAAAACCTTCAATTAAAATAAAGTTAATTCTCTTAAAAAAATCCATATTGGCCCAAGTTTAAAGCCCAGGAGAATACTAAAAAAACTCAACAAATTTTCAACAACGCAAACGCAAATGAAATATTTTCCTTCGAAGAACTGTCCAAATATTTTCACTGGCAAAAAATTAAGATATCACATGTACGGAAAATTACAATAAAAAATAGCAAAAATCAAGTAGACATGGCAGTAAAATACGACTTTATGCAAAGCGAGGAGAAGTTGAACCTAATGAAAAAAAATGTTCAATGGTCAACCATGAAACACTGTGAATTGCCTAAAGCTTACAAGGGAAAAATACCTTTAAAAAAAAGAAAAGTGGATGATATTCAACAAATGATTAGTAAACGGTATATACCGTCTGAATTTCATGATTTTCATAATACAATTAAAGAAATATAGAATAAACGTTTGAATTTTCAATATATATTATGCTTTTATGATTTACTTTAAACCGGAGACGTGCAGTTTTCGCGGCTTAACAATCTGAAATATGCTACTCTTCCAAGCGAAAATCTGAAATGTGCTAGTCTTCCACGCAAAAATCTGAAATGTGCTAGTCTTCCACGCAAATAACGAAATGTACTACTCTTCCACGCAAAAATCTGAAATGTGCTAGTCTTCCACGCAAAAATCTGAAATGTGCTAGTCTTCCACGCAAATAACGAAATGTGCTAGTCTTCCACGCAAAAATCTGAAATGTGCTAGTCTTCCACGCGATTAGTGAAATGTGCTAGTCTTCCACGCGAGAATCTGAAATGTGCTACTTTTCGACGCGAATAATGAAATGTGCTAGTCTTCGACGCGAATAGTGAAACGTGCTAGTCTTCCACGGTAATTTGAGATGTGCTACTCTTCGTTGGGAGCGACGATATGTAGAAGGCAAAATGAATTTGTGAGCCTACTGATGGCAGAATACTTACTTACTACTCCTTCTTCGACTTCTCTGACACTACAACCGTTTAATGGCTCCCGCCGAGATCTAAAAGCTTCACTAATAGTCTGTATACTTTGCGAAGTTCCAAAGTTTGTTTATCGCAAATTTAGACAGTACCATCTGCACTTGATCCACTCATTGTGCTCATTGGCGTCCGTGCCTTCGTCGTCCACCCATAGGTGTCGAGTTGAAGCATCTTTTCTTCCAGAGAATAGTGGTCTTGAATGTGCCTTTTAATTTTTGTATGGCATTCTCATAGTGCAAATGATGTCGACATTAGTGTGGTCACTAAGGCTGAGCCATATACAAATCTATGTACTTTGACAAGCGATCCTTTAGCAAGGCTTAATAGCCACGAAATGAGTGGGAAAGTCGTGTGCACAGCAGAAGGCATGCCCAAATATTTCTGCCATTGTGAGGCGTTCGCCTGCGATCCCGATGTTTGAGAATTCTCTGCCGATTTCTCAGGACGTCGACCAGGTACGCCGCTTTTCATCTTCCTTCTCGCTAATCTCCTTTCTAAATCGCTCAATTCAGTTTTCTACTTATAAGCCAGTCGCTAATCATATTAGCAGTCGTATCGGAAACAGCTGCTCCTTAGTAATGTTCTTAGCCACAAAACCAAAGCGATGTCACGAGCACATCCAATTACTTACCTTGACTACTTTTGGAATCGGCGGAAGAATTAAACCATCGTAGGCCATTATTCTGAATAGCAGGGCAAGGAGGGAACTTTGGGGTGCTCTCCCGGTGAGGTTATAGTTTTAATCTGATTTTTTCACCATTGCATAGGAGATACCATTTCAAAGAGATATTAGTATACCCGAATTTTTTTTTAGTTTTTAAATCGGATTTAATTCTAACCCATAGTGGTTTTATTTTATCAGTATTTCTCGGTCCGTAATACCTAGCTTTTGTAAATTACACTGGTCGACGGCCAAAATTTACCAGAGACGCCGTTATGAAATTCGTATGTAAAATCACCCCCTGATTACGAAAATCAAGGTTATTTTTAATTTTATGGTACCGTTTTTGAGATATTTGCAATTTACCGTTTTTGCAAAAAAAAAAAAAAATTGGGTCCACTTAATCATATATATCTCAAGAACGAATTAAGCAATTCCAAAACGGTTTAAAGCTTTTAAAAGGTAATAAAATTTTCTATAAGCTGTGCATACAACACTTTTTGCTAGGCCCTGTAGATTCAAAGATAACGAACAATCATTACCGATTTTTTCAATTTTTTTTGTAAAAATATAAAAAAAATTGTACTTTGCGGGGAAGGATCTCGAAAACCTTTTATTTTTTTGCAGATTTTTTTTTCTCCCCAAGCTCTGTTTTATTTTAAAAAAAAAATAAGGTATCATCGAAGAAAATCGATGCAAAACTACGTAAGTTATAAGCGATCAAATAAAAATACCCAGGTTGCGCAATTTCAACGTATACCTCAAAACGTATGTATGGTATAAAGAAGAGTGAAATATCTAGCTATGCTCTGTTTCTATTGAGTTAAAAGTTCAATTTATGAATGAAATTACCCATATTTTTAACTTTTTTTTTAAATTTATTTATGTTTATACTATATTCTAACAATCTTTATCTTAATTTGATTTTACTATGTTGTCGAAATAATTATGTGTTCTACTTTGACGCTTATTCAGTTTAGGATCGGTTTCTCTTATGAGAAACCAGCAGTAATCACCCATCATTGCGACGTCCCAGAATCCTTGATATCGATTCTCAATTAATTTCATTTGCTGATGAAACCTTTCGCCATGTTCATCACTTTCGTCGCCAAGATTTGCCGGAAAAAAGCTCAAATGTGAGTGGAGAAAGTGAATTTTTAAAGACATATTTACGCCCATTTTCGCATAATTATTGATTAGGTCGTTCACTATCTGCTCGTAGTTAGGGCTTCTGTGTCTACCGAGAAAAGAAGCAACGACCTTATTGTTGTTATTGTTGATCAACTTTCTTATTTGTGGTCCAACAAAAATACCTTCCTTTATCTTGGCTTGAGAAATATCTGGAAAAACTGTTTTCAAATAGTCGAATGCTTCGCCTTCTTTGTCCAAAGCCTTAACAAAGTTTTTAATGAGACCGAGCTTGATGTGTAAGGGTGGAAGTATGATTTTCTCTTTCTTGACAAGAGGGGTGTATTTGATGTTATCCACACCAACGGTAAACTCGACTCTTTCCGGCCAATCCTTTCTGACGTAGTGGTCCTTACGAGCTCGGCTATCCCACTTGCAGAGGAAGCAGCAGTGCTTGGTGTAGCCACTTTGTAGACCGCATAGCATTGCAACGACTTTGAGATCAGAACATATTTTCCAATCATGCTCTTCATATTTGATAAATTTGAGTATTTTTTGCATTTCCTCGTAGGTTTCCTTTGTATTTACTGCATGTGCAATCGGGATAGAAGGCTTTTTGTTACCAATATGCAATAATACAGCCTTCAAACTCAGTTTATTGCCGTCTATGAACAATCGCCACTCTTTTGAATCATATGTTTGACCAAACTCTTTGAATAAACCAGGGATGTCGTTGCAGTAGCATATACTGTCTTTCTTGGTATAGTGTTTGGAAAATGGTTCGTGACGAGTTCTACTATATGTCACCTTAACATCGGATGACACAAATTTAAATTGTTGCATACGAGAAGTGTGGATCTCGGCCTTTTCCTTGGATAGTTCCAAATCTCTTATCCAATCATTAAGTTGTGCTTGTGACAGAACGTTTCTTTCGTTTTCCATGCGAAATTCAGTACATCTTGATCCCCCGCACTCAGATGTTACTGTTGACAATGGAACTGGATCCGCAACTGCCGTTGAATGTAGTACTGGTAATGTCACTGTAGGTACGCTGGCATAGGTTACTCCTCTTGATCTTCCAACGCCAAGTACTTTTGTTTGACAAATATAACACTCTATTGAATGGCAAGTAGGTTCTCTCCATATCATTGGTGTATCAAATTTTGTTTGTTGTCCTGATTCCCACTGAATCAATTCTACTCGACACGATGTACACAAAGTGTTCGGTGTCCATGGTTTTTCAGCATTTTTAGGCTCAATTCCAAAATACTTGGAGTATAAAGTTTTGATATGATCTGAGAACACTCGTCGTCGCCTTATGATAGTATATTGGCCACACATGAAACAGAACATATCTGGATCCTTATTACACTCAAATTCTCGCGTCCTTTTACTCATTTTTTTTTTTTTAATAAATCACGGTTTTGAAATTAGACTTATGAACTGAACTATCTCCGGCGAGCCTTGAAGATGTTATGAAGTTTCAAAGCGCATTAACTCATATTTATACTCGGAACAAGAATAAAATTGAAAAAATCAAATCTTACCTAGACAGAAAGGTTCCTTTTTATAACAAGCCGGGAAAAGAAAATACTACCTGTTTTAGATGTAGGCTTTAGAAATTTTCTGTGTCTTATAATTTTGAAAATCTACCTGCATACTTACCCATAACTGACGGAAATACATGTTTATAACTACATGCCTACAGCAGGTTTCGAACCCAACCACTCTTCCTTTCGATGCAACCACTCTACCTACTAGAATACAATTCGAGTATTAAAAGTACTATTTGATTTATTTAAAGAAAAAGTGTTATCATTGTTATGGTGTTATTCGTTTATCCGGATAATATCTCACTTGCACTTTATACCTTTAATATATGTATGTATGTATAGGTACATACATTGAAGTTGCGCAACCTGGGTATTTTTATTTGATCGCTTATAACTTACGTTGTTTTGCATCGATTTTCTTCGATGATAGCTTATTTTTTTTGTAATACAACAGAGCTTAGGGAGAAAAAAAAAATCTGCAAAAAAATAAAAGGTTTTCGAGATCCTTCCCCGCAAAGTACAATTTTTTTTTATATTTTTACAAAAAAAATTGAAAAAATCGGTAATGATTGTTCGTTATCTTTGAATCTACAGGGCCTAGCAAAAAGTGTTGTATGCACAGTTTATAGAAAATTTTATTACCTTTTAAAAGCTTCAAACCGTTTTGGAATTGCTTAATTCGTGAGATTAATTAATGAGATATATATGATAAAGTGGACCCAATTTTTTTTTTTTTTTGCAAAAACGGTAAATTGCAAATATCTCAAAAACGGTACCATAGAATTAAAAATAACCTTGATTTTCGGAATCAGGGGGTGATTTTACATAAGAATTTCATAACGGCGTTTCTGGTAAAGAGAAAAAGTTGAAATTTGTGGTCCAGTGTTATTCTTTCTTGTTTTTTTATTTCTAATTTAGAATTTCTTGCATTTTGTATTTTCACTTTCAACTTAATGCAATGCAATCGAAAGCCATTAAACACTTGAAAAATGGCTGAATGATTTGTAAGCAACAATCGAGTGTGTGCACAAGCAGCGATGTCGATGAAACAAAGTCAGCACCATTAACCATTGTTTCGTCCAATGGTGCAGCCAATGGCTGCAGTAGACTCGAGTACCCACTTGTCCTTGGTAATTGTGCTCAGCTGAGCAATGGTATTGCAGCATAGTGAATGGACGAATGTTAACATTTTAAAAGCGCCTACGCTATTGCTTTGCATTGCACCTTAAGCAAATTGTAATGCTGTTAAATAAATACAAATGCAATCGCAGTGGTAAAATGAAATAGGGAAAAGGTTGATGGTTGAATTTTTCAATAAAATTATGTAGAAAAATGAAAATAGGTGATTTAAAAACAATCCAATGTACTTATTAATAACACTGGATCACAAATTTTAATTTGGTTTTTTATTCTCCAGACGCCACTATCCAATTTCTATGTAGAATTGCTCGGTGATTCCGAAAATCGTGTTAATTTTTTTTCTAGGGATACGTTTTCGAGATATTTGCCGTTTAATTTACCGTTATTCAGCTAAAAGTAAAAATTGGTTCCTTTTAATCAAGTATATCTTACGAACCAGTTTAAAAATCTTAATATAACATACGGCAATTTAATACTTAATGTAAAAACGGCTTTTTTTCAGATGATTTTTTCGATAAAAATACATTACGTTTTCCCACTGGAATGTAGCCCATCAGCTGTAGACAGCTGATGTGAGACCCTTTATTTTCTTCGGAGTTACAGTCCAAAACCAAAATGGAAAGTGTTATTGTCACGAGCGCCTTTCTCTCCACATCGTGCAAAGCTCCTGAAGTTCCCCCGGTTCTCTTTGCGACAAACTTCAGACTAGCTGAAATGATCCTAGACAAAACTCTTGCACGCCTGCTTTGACAATTAGTTTCCGACAAGAGACTTAGCGAAAGATGCAATTGTAAACATCTAAACTCTATTTCGATTTAAATTTTTAGCTATGGCTTTAAGACATTCGGGTGATTTGCGAGCGTTCTGGCACGGAAGGGAACTAATCTGTAGTCGCTCAATTCAACCCTAAATACCGTCAAGCAAAACTCTAGTCAAACGAACTACATGTGGCTCAGATATATTTCTATTGATCAAGACAACCACAGGTGGGCCACGAAGTTGCGGAAATGGATCTGAGTATCGTGCTCTCCTCGATCGTTTATCGATTAGCTCAGTGGTTGGTTTTTATCTATTGATGTATTGATGTATTATACCTCCTAAAAAGAGTACTTTTGAGGGACAGGTTTTGAAATAGATTTTTAGAAAAATAAATAAATTTAAAAGACGGCCGCTCACGAAAAAGACTGTACTTTGAAATAAAGTGCGGATGGTCACCGTACTTATATGTTGTCCAATGATCATTGAATGTCCCTTGTCACTCTCATGTCGCATTCAGATGACAATATGTTCTCCTCTGATATTTGTTTCTTTAAGGAAATGTTCCCTTAATATGAGCTTGGAGAAAGCGTGTGGCATGTACGTCCTGTTGTTGTTGAGCCTAAACACCACACAAATTCGCCAAAGAGTTTTTGAGGATAATTTTTGTCCTGAATCTGGGTCATTCCAGTTACGTGGACGCGACTGTCGTAGGAGCATGCCTGTCCCCTTCATGTTGATGAAAGCTAAATGGAAGTAACCAATTTAGTAAGCTCGTCTACCTCCCCCTTTTCGCGTTACAAACGAACATTTTCTTTCTACCGAGAATTTCTGAAGATCGGTT
>NW_023458567.1:15519889-15545671 GCF_013731165.1 Rhagoletis pomonella | reverse complement strand
TTTGTGAATACGTATTGCTTATCACACTTTATTGATAAGTTATAAAGTGTGAGGATAACTTAATCCCTATCGTTTGCTTGGAATGCAAAGGCAGCAAGGCAGCGGCTTTTTTTTGGCTATGAATGTTTGTCTTAAAGCATTCGTCATTAATTTTCACGACACCTATGGATTTTAGTTTTTTTTTGCGCATAAAAGCGAGAGTTTATTGAATAAATTTATGAGCTGTCAGTAAGATAAATTAGTTTAAGAATTGTAGCAGGCGATGTTATTACTGAGTAACGTGCTACAGTTTCAATGTATCTCAAATCCGTGTCAGAATTCCGCTTGAAATAATGATTTCGTAAAGTAAAATGTAGCATACTTTTAGGCAATCGGTATATTAGTACTGCGACCCAGCTAGATTTTTTGTGTCCTCCTTTAAGGACTAACTTCAAACTCAGGCTATTTATAACGTAAACCTATTCGGAAGGCACCCTGTTTCCGATTATGGATGGAGACGATATTCATTCTTCGAGGTGATAAATTATATTTAGCACTTGCGTTGCTGTCAAAGTTCTCTTAAGCTGCAACCCAGCACAAGGTTACCTTTTTATACGTTCCTAGTTTCTTCAGTATGCTTCTGCAACAGTATCCTAGCCTTCACATCGTTTTACATAAGTCTCGGACTCCTGGTGATCCCTTAGTTCTTCTACGAAAACATTTACGGGCAGAGATTTCAATAGCGAACATTTTCTTCTAGAATATGATAAGATACCTTTGTAGTTTTATGGGTAGTAGTTGTGTGGTGTAAGTTTCAGATAAGACTTTTACCACAACCAGGCCAAGCTGCAATAAAAGCATCAAATCGCTCGCCCGCAGCACTTGGGGCAAAGGCAAAGAAACTTTCTTGGCAACATACAAGGCGATTGGTCGGTTGCCTCCTAGTTTGTCCACCTAGCACTGGCGAAACGTGGATTATCTTGCGATGTCACCTTAACACCACCTGCATAGCGAGGCTTCAATGTATCCCTTCTTATGCTTAGCAAACAACTACTGCTCGGCTTGATAGACAATAATTATCTTTACCCAATCTTGGTTCGTATAAACTGCTTTTGGAGTTGTAACCACCATTCATCTCAGTTGAAGAGCTTTAGCTGATCTTAGTGGCTTACTTAACTCTGACGAAGTTAAGATGTGAATACTGCAGCATATTAAACTCTTAAATATCCATACTCGACACAAAAAGATCTAATACATCCACATGGCACCTTTTCACTTGCGCTTCTCTCAGCTAAACATGCTTTCCTTTTGCTCTGAACTCGTCGACGGCGGAGCTTAGTAGTGCCGCAATAATAACAACAAGTAGATGAGTCGCTAAGATGCCTACGCGGATGAAGCTATCGAACAATTCTCGTTTTCACTTCATTCGATCCTAACGCTTTTAATGCAGCTTGGCTATCAAGAAAGATACATACTTACTTTCCCTGGTGGAGTCGTAATAGCTACGCTGTATCAAATAACTGCCTATTCTATGGCAAGTATCTTTGCAGTTCTCAAGACGATATGATTTCGTGATCTGCAGGCTCTTTTAAATGAGAATGCCGCAGTTTCCTTTCTCCATCTTTGGCATAATGGTGGTGTTGGTAATGTTATGATTTCCGGTGGGTGAACCATCAACCCATTATGCAATAGTTGGAAACCATATAGTAATCATGAAATGAAAGCTATAGAAAAATGTATTCGGGTTGGTACTGACATCTATGTTAGTTTGATATCCTTATCTAGCCTTGTCTTAAGGTTATCAAATTTGTTCTCTCGATTATAGGACTTTTTTCGGTTGCTTCAGTTATGAAGACTTGTGCCTGCTATTAAGTGGACGAGTACACAAAAGCCATACGGGCTTAATTAGTATGCAGAATACTGGCCGGTAAACCATGGGGGTTACAGTCCGCATCCAAGATCCCTGTCTCCCAGCTCAATATAGATGAGAGGATTACGATGATAACCTTTGAGACAGAGTTCAGGACCGAACTAGGCAGCAAAGCGACCTGGAATGAGATAGTTTGAGATAACACCTTTCGTCCCCACATCCAAAGATGGTGCACATACGACTCGAAAACTGACTAAGTTATAAGGGTCGGGATTTTCGGCCCTTAGGCTTAGATATCCATTCCCCTGGGAAACTACCCTAGTATCTGTTTTACCATCAGCGCTCGCGTGGAAATAACTCTGCAGAGACACATTGTCACATTGCAGCCACAGTCAGGCTGCATTAAAAGCCATATCATCTTGCTGGTTTAAAACGCGGGTAGTATGGTGTAGTGAGACTGAATAACGTAGGTTAAAATAATACCCTGCAACTATTATGGGCCCTGGTCCACAACTGCATACAGGGAAACGAGGAGGCTGACAGACTACCTGGAGAAGCAGCAGCCACTCGACCTATGGGACCAAAACCCTTCCTTTTATTGGGACCTCATACCACCGCTGCTTGGAGTAAGGTGGCTCACATCCACAAAGCATATTCCTTTAAACGCAGTTCCGTCTAACTAACCCATTCTTCATAAAATTAGCATTTGAAAATTCTTTAAGCAAATTCGTATTTTAATTACACAGTTATGAAAAATCTATACCAAAAAATATTACATAAAATCCACCGCTTCAACTGCACACGTGTGTCATATGACCAGTGCATAAAAACTGCAAAATGCATTACCAGATTAATCAATATAATAAATAGCTATTTAATCTGACGTTTGGCTTGGCGCTGTCGTTGACGTTGTATGTGATGTAATTATAGTGTGACATGTAATCAACCGATCATCATGCTTTGGCAATGTCACGCTATTATAGCGAGCTGTTTTTTTTCTTTAAACTAAAAGCAAATATACGAATAAATTGTAGAAAAAGCATAGCAACAGCGGAGCTGGCTTACAAAGCAAGGGTGCAAAAGTGCATATGAGTGGCAAACAAGTACAAATTGCCAAAAAAGGTTCAAGCAAATAAAATGAAAATTGTACAGAAAATGAGCGGCTACCAAGAAATATAAAAAATAAAAAAAGGAAGGAACTATGAACCAAACACGGAAACTGAATGCTTTAAATTCTCAGCTGAATATCCGTGCTTTGCCAAAATTTTGCTATTTTATATGCATAGATTTAGATTTGTAGGTGTGTAAATGTAGATATATAGAAATCTATGCACCTATCCCCAGTTGGAAAATAAAACGATTTTAGATAAATATCTTAAATAGTTAATAGGTATCGGCAACAACTGTACTGTTGAGTGTTATATGGTTATATGAAAAGCAATGCTCGATTTTACGTCTATAGATCTTTAAAACCAGTTAAGCATTGATTACGAAATACTAATATCCCACAGTCTCGAAATGAACCAGCTTGAAGGGAATTACTTCCACCTCGGGCCTCCAAGACAACTCTGAAGTCGTCTATACTTGTGCCGCAAACTAAATGATCAGAAGAACCCACGTGTAGGAGGGAGGACCCGTGCGGTCTTTCCAACCATGTTTGAAGGTCGGCTACCAGGGTGTGCGTCCATCGACCTTTTGTGCTCGCATTCCAATTTTGTTGCCACTGCTGGATTAGTTCCTCGCGTGCCCTTGCCGCGGCAGCTGCTCAGCCTATCTTGGCACAGAGATTGTAAAAATCTTTTCCCTCGTAAGCAAGTAGCTCAATTGGCATGACGCTAGAAATAACTAGAACCGCGTCAGCGTACTCTGTACGGTATGCAAAAGCAATGTGTAGTACCCCTCTGCGTTGGACCGAATACATTTGAATCCGGTATTTTTTGACTTTCAATGCGTCGGCCCATATTTCTGCCCCATACAGGAGCACTGACTGGACTGTCGTCATCAAAGGTTTCCTACGGCATGGCTTCGGGCCGCCCACGTTCGCCATCTGCCGGCTTAGAGCCACCGTGCTCTACGCAGCTTTTTCACATACCCCATGGATGTGTTCCCAGAACGTGAGTTTGTTGTTAAGCTTCACTCCTATATGTTGTCACGGGTGAGGTCCGACCATCATGTTTGTAATTGTTGGGATCCGTTTCTTGGTGAGGAGCACGATCTCTGTTTTGGCTGTAGCCAATTGCAGACCGTGATCGCTCATCCATCCACTGACGCTGCGCATTACCTGGTTTAGCTTGAGCTGTGCTAACAGGACGTTTCTTGCTGGTATAACGGCGGCCACGTCGTCCGAGAAGGCGACAAGAAAGGCGCTTTCCGGCATTTCCGTGTGCAAAAGACTGTAATACGTGGCGTACCAGAGGTCCGGGCCAAGTACAGATCCCTGTGCCGCTCCGCCAGTTATACGTCTCTTTCTCTGACCTTATGTTGTGTCGTAAAAAAGCCACTGAGGTAGTCCAGAATCATTTCCAGCAAGTACGTTGGAACTTTGAATGACCGTTCCAAGGCCTCCAGCATGTCGTCCCATCTTGCCGAGTTGAAGGCGTTCTTGAGTGTCCCTTCCTGAGGCCATGTTGTCGGGGTGAAAGGCCTCCCTCGTTTTCTATGGCTGATGTCAAGCGTATCGACGTACCTACATAGCAGTGTTTTTTATGCCTCTTGATGCGTTTATAAATTTTTTTTATTTTCGATATTTATGCAAAGCGTAGTCGGTATAGCCATTAATTCCGATATACAGACACACTTATCGACATTTACATACGCATACAGAGAAAACGATACTTGTCAATCAATATAGTTGGCGATCGATAGCTTAGATAAGTTCCTCAATAATGTTTGGTTCTTGAGAACTAGCATTACATTTATAACCGATTCTCGCAGGGTATCAATCTTTGTGTGTGACTGCTATCACCAGTCACCGCCAACAACGGCAGGTCAAAAGGCAATATGTATTCAAAGGCTCGGCGTAACTAAATGGAAACGAAAAACGCGACGTCCATCACAACACCAGCGGTTGCGGTGAAGGTAAAAGCGAAGTTAGTCCCACGTGCAGAGAGGCCTACTTTTAGGAGCGAGATGTGCAAAGTGCATTCCATTTTTTTTGTTTTTATTATTTTGCTGGCCAATAACCAATTGCGCGTATGGGAATGCAATAAAAACTGTTTTTTGCGTGCAATCATGGATATTCGTTTATTCGATTTTTATCTTTTATTTCAGTTTTTATTGTTTTGCTTGTTGAGTTTTGTAATATTTCTTTTAGGACTGTTGCAATCACTCCACCGTTTTGTTTTTTTTTTTTCAAATTGCTTGGGACGTTATTGTTGCTTAGTTCTTGTTTTTTATTTGGCTGGCAACTTGTATTGCATTGCATTATTTTGCAGTTGGCAACAAGCTGCCAATAGTAATTGTACAAATCTATTGCGGTACTAAATTTTGAAAATACTCACCCAGTGCCCAGTTTCCACGTGCGCGTTTTTTGTTTTTATCGTTATTATTCCCATGAATGTCTTATTTATGTAGTGATGTATGCTTGAGGCACATTGGAAAATATTTTTGTTTTTTTTTACTAAATTCAATTTTTATTGCAATTGATTGCCGCCGCAGCGTAAAGTGTGGTCGGGTTTCGGTTGTTATGTGCTTTATATTGTTATGTACTTAAAAATGTAGGCTATTAAATGTAGCAAAAACATCAGGAAGAATTTGTAAGTATTTAAGGTAAATAGGTAGTGAAATTGCTGACCACTATTTTCTCCTACTATCTTGCAGTTCATGTTTACATTTTGGAGATTAATTAAAACTTGATCTGGGGTATTCTGCAAGAAAGATTTTTCCGGACTATGAATAAAAACAGGAAACAAGAAATAACTGATATTTAGGAGAACGAGAATAATAAAACCTGGGGGCGCTTGCAAGAGGAAGAGTTGAGGCTCGCTTCTTGCAACCCTTATTATTGCTACATGTAAATGGCTATGGGGCTACTCACGCGATAGACCCACCTGCAGAGCGTCGCGAGGTTCTCACAATGACTTCTGCAGGAGCTGCTACGATGAAGGAAAGCATGAATAAACAGGCATTTACTCTGAGATTGCCCTGCTTTCTGCGGAAAACGGAACAATTTCTGGTGATTTTTAAGGTGGTGTAATTGCAAACTGCCACTGTGGTGTAGGACACACTACCATTCCGCAGGACTGAGGTCGAGCCCGGTTTCCGACTAACATCAGAAATAAAAGAAAAGAAAAGAAAAAAGGGTTTCTAACAGCGTTCGCCGTTAAGCAGGTAATGGCAAACCTCTGTGTGTATCTCTGCTCTGAAAAGCAGCTTCTCATAAAAAGTAAAAAGTGTAGGTCCTTGTTCGAGATTTTCTTAATCCACTTATGAAATATATATAAGAAGATCTGTAGTCAATATTTATGAATCACCTTCGAAATTATGGTCAATGTGAAAACTTCACTTCAATGAAATATACTCTAAAAAGTTTTGTTAAAATAGTTGCGATTATTTTAATATTGAAGAAATTTAAATTAAAAAGTTACATTTATTTTATTAAAAATAATTTAGGGCTGTTTACAGTGTTTACAGATCTCAAGAAAAACGAAAAATTCATATAAAATGACGCACAAGAAATTGAAAATAAATTTTCTTCTATAAAAATTTCTTAAATCAGTTTGCAGCTCTCCAAATAAATACAAATTAGCGAAAAATTGGAGTCTCAAAATAACGATTAGTTCTGTTCAATAAAAAAATTTTAAAACATCAACAAAATTTATGGAAAGAACGAAACGGGAATCCACCAAATGTGATGGAAAAATATCAGAAGGTCTATTTATCAAAACAAAGGAAAGAAATATTGATCAAAACCAAACACAAATTAAACAAATTATACAAAATATGGAAGTACAGAAATAAGAACTATTTTCTTATCGATAAAAGAAATCGGAAAATATCGGCACAATAACGAAAAAAAAAGAATGGAAACGACCAAATAAGATGAAAACAAAAGGAAATCTTACAAAATATGACCGATTGATTAGATTACAAAATGTATATTATTTTTAATAATTTTTGTTCGAAGAAATTTAATATCTGTCAAATATTTCTAAAAATATTCAAACACGATAAAATGTGATGGAAGAATTGGAAAACGGAAACAGACAATTTATGACCGATAAAATTTACATTTATTGTTGTATTTATTTTTGTAAAATATAAGAATAATCTAAAAAAAATATCAATTAAAAGATTATAATGAAAATACTACTTTTTGTAAAAGTATTGAGATTCCAATTAGAAAAAAATAGAAGACGAAAAAATTGAATTACGTAGTTGAAAAATTTAAATAATTTGTTAAGCCACTTTTGGATAGAAAAAGTTCTTAAAATGTCGGCGATATTTACAAGCAAGTAATTTTTAGGCAAAAAACTAAACCGACTTCAATTCTCCTATATAAAATTAAGATTATGGCTAATTTCTGCATGATCCAATCATCGGATCTAAACAAAATTAGTACGGGACCTCCTTTCCTTTAAAAAAAGAATTATTGAAATCGGTTCACGTTGTTCAAAGTTATGCGGTAACATACTTAAAAAAAAATATGTATTCCAACGAATTGATAACCTCCCCCTTTTATTGAAGTCGGCTAAAAATAAACTCAAAACAAAAAAGGCTAAAATGATAAACGATAAGTTTTAGCTTAAAAATAAAAAAAATTATACTAACCGCAAAGTTGCGAAAAACATAATAAGAAAAAGACATATGGATTGTAGTTAATTGTGATCGGAAAAAGGAAAATCATAAAAATATAACTAAAATATGTTAGAAAAGGGTCACTAAAAATTAATAAAAAGTATCAAATTATTAAAACCCTAAAATAAATATTTTTTTATCGATAAAATTGCAGTTTAAAATGATAATCGGAAAATGATGAAAAAAGCAAAATTTATTTCAAAAACTGCAAATAAGCTGGAAAAATTAATAATAATTTTCTATCGATGAAGTTTGTGTCCATAACGATTTTTGATAGAAGAATAATAAAAACATAAAATGTTCATTAAATTCAACGGAAAATAGACGATAACTAGGAATTATTAATTTTTGATTTTACTTTTCATATGAGACACTTATACTTCGCGCAAAAACAACAATATGACTGCATATTAAATGGCTATAAAACTGTATGTAACTGTAGGCGGAGCATATATTGCGTTACATTAGATTAATGAGTTTTTAATAGCCCAAATAAAATTTATATATTAGAAAGAAGCTAACTAATTTCAGTAATTACTTTGGGAGTGAAATTTAATAGCTGCGATATATATATGCAGATGTTGGCTACATAAAAGCACTTAGCGCCTAAAATGCTGGTAAATTTTGAATTTAGTCTCAAAGAACTTTAAAAAATTTAAACTTGGTTTAAAAGAAAACAGTCTCCACTAAAGCCTCCTACAAACGTTTTTTGGTAGTAGGCACCCCTGCAGCTCCCAACTCTACTTCCCCTCACTCACTTCTATGATTTTCGGCTACCAATTCTCAAATCCACTGCTACTTCTTTTCTGTTTGAACCACAATGGCACTTTTCCTGCAGCAAAAGCCATTGAATCAACACTGCTGCATAATTGCAACCATTTGTGGCACAAACAACCGCAGCAGTTTTGTAGAGCTTTTCATAAGATTTACTTGGCGAATTGGTGTTGGTTTTGTGCGCTTTTTATTTGTTGTTTTTTTCGTGCTGCTCGCCACTCCTTAGAATTTTATTTGTTTGGTTGCAATTGGTTGGTGGAGTGTCGCAGCAGTGGCAAGCAAGGCACAGCGCAAAAAGAGAAGCGGCGGCAGAACAAAGTGTTGGCTTGACACATTGGCGCGGCGGCGACGGGTTTGACGGCATTCAGCTCATGTCGGCTTATGTAAGCGCCAAAAAGTTTTCGACTGCAACACAATTCGGCATTCGCGCGGCAAGTTGTTGAATTTCTCACAAAGTTTTCGTGCCTCAGCACACATTCTAAGACACAGACGCACACATGCACACTCGAAGTTAAATGCGTCTCATACTATGTTTGCAGTCATTTATGGATTTAGAAAACGTTGCATGAAAGCGTTTATGGCATCGAAATTGCTTTAGCAATTACATAAGTGTAATCAAAGTATACTTAAGCGTTTGTGAGAAGACACAAACACACACACACACGCAAAAAAAAAAACTAACAAAAAAAGGGCGTACACGGCGTATGAGTGATGCGTGTGCACAATTTGGGTGGCAATGGCGACATTTTTTGGGCAATAGTTCTGAAAAGTTTTTGTTCTATTAAGGGAAATTATAAATTTTAAACGAGAAAAAACTTTTGTTTTAAGAAAAAGTTTAGTGTGCGTAAAATAAGGATTGAAAATCTAAAATTTATCGAATTGACCTAGAAAAGGGGTCAATAGCCAGAGGGGAGTTCTGAGCGGCCTTTTTGGAGAAGGAACTGAACAAATTTTAATTAGTATGTACATACATAAGAGTAGGAGAAATGTTAAGTAGTGTAATTTTCTGGAAGGCGTCCAGCAGATGACTTTTCAATATAGTCCGTAAAAGCACAACGTCTTCTGTTCAAGAAATTTATAAATCCAGACTAGAAATATACAATAACAAAATTGCAAAGGCAAAGTGAGCTTTTATAGAAATCCTTCTGCGAGGCCTATAAGGGTGTCATGGACGCTCCAGGTCTGAACGCCTTTTTCTTGGGCTACTTGAGAGGCAAGGAACTTGACTATGAGCAGTGGGGATTCATTGAAGCTTTTCTTCGATGCCGCGCATTTAGTGTGTCAAAAATACTTCGGGAGACACCTCAACTGGGACGAGGCACGCGAATTGCACTTCCAGCTAGAAAATCGTCGGCTGACATGACACATAAATATCTGCGCCGCCCTTTTTATGCGAATTTATTGAGGTTGTGGCATGCATTTAGGCGCTTGTTGTTAGTAGCCGCCTAAACACATTTACATATATATTATATAATATGCGAGCCGATTTTTTTGTTCGATGTACAATAAGGTTTTATTTTTTCGAAAAGAGTTGCCAACTGTTAAAAAATTTAATTCAAATTATCTAGTAATGCATGGCATCAGATCCGCCATGTTCATTCGATTTTGAAAAATTAGGCGTCAAAATAAAGAGCTTGGCCCATAAAAGTGCAAGAGGCGCTATTTTTTCGAAAATAGTTGCCACCTTTTAAAATATTAAATTCAGATTATTTATAAAGTACAATACGGGTATCAATTGACGTGGTTTTGAAAACGTTTTATTTTTTATCTGTGTTAAGAAGGGTTGCCACCAATTCAAAAATTCAAATTCAATTGGAATTATGGAAACTAGATAATTGAAATTGTATACCAACATATGGATGCCAAACGAAAGAGGCTTAAAAAGGTGGTAGCTAGAAAATATTTTGAAAAGTGCTGCCATCTCTTTAAAAAATCGAATCTAATTAATTCATGCACAAGCCATATTAGATATTAAAATATGCGTTTAAAACGAAAGAGTTTTAAAGTTTTAAGTTTGAAAATACGTTTGGTAAGGGTTGCCACCTGTTTAAAAAGCGGAATTTAGTAAATTAAATTAAATATTAAAATACGAGTATCAAAAAAAAAGTTTTAAGAAAGCTTTAGTTACAAAATATTTTTAATTAGGGTTGCCATCTATTTGAAAAGCCATATTCATCTAACGGTGTGTATATACATGTGTATGTACATATAATACGCGCAGGCATTTTTTGTGAAGGTCATCAGAACTGCTTCGTGCTTTCGAATTTCAAAAATCAGAGGGCAGATTAATGGCCAAGGTTTAATTTCTTGAAGTTAAAACTTTTATAAGGAGGATTTCCACCTGTTTAAAAATTTAAATTAAATTTTGGCGTTTGAACGCCATGTGGGTTCACTAGTTTGTTTTATTTAATTTAATTTATGTTCTTATTTCTCCCTTTTTTTAATTATTTAATTGAATTCCTTTCCTTTCCACACTATACCGAATCAAACCAATCACACTAACAACTAGAAAAATATTATCGTTTCCTATTAGCATTACCAGTACCAATGTTGTTTTATTGCTCCCATTTAGCAACTGCAACTATTTGGACTTGGAATCTTACACACACTTGCCACTATTTGATATGCATGTAAAATCCCTTGCTACCACTTGATTTTAATAAACGAGCGCCTGAAATTGTATGCGCCTGATGACTTGAACGACCCACTTGGCACACACACGAAGCGATTTGCTTGACTTGCTTCCCAAGCATGCACTGTATGGACTCACGTATGTATGTATGTACAAACACATTTAGGCAAGTAACTGGGTAAAACTTATAATTCACATTCGTTCATTCATTCATTCATATGCGGGTATCCATGCCTTCTATATGGCTTTTGTGTGCCGTTAGTTATTAGTTATTGCCATCATATCAGCACAGCGCATCTGCAGCCATTCAAATTGATCACTGCATGTCGCCAATGCAGCTGTATACTTAATTCTATACGAGCACACTTGGATCTGCATAAAACTATGTAGTTATGTATGTATGTACATATATATGTATCAGGAACTACCGCATAGTTGCTATTGCCAAGAGAACTTACATACATATGTGGGTGTTCATAGCTTCATTTCGTATGCTCACTGCTTATCATTTATTGGCTTGAAAGATTGTTAAATTCCAATTCAAATGCGAATTCAATAAAGCCGTCGTCTGAGTTACGTGCTTCAATGAATTGATGTACATAATTATGAGTATTATATGTACATACATACATATGGTTAGTACATATTCATATATATATAAGTATATACATATTTTCTTTAAGTATTGACATTTATTAGTTGTATTGCTGCTTTGCATTGGCAGAGTGTTGCGCATAATGTACTTACTTACGTGCGCACTTTTATGCTAGAGTAGTATTTATGTGTGTGTATATGTTATTTCATCCTTTGCAGCTGCCGCCAGCAGTATGTATTTCTGTAATTGTTAGTGCTCAGCTGCTGTAAAATTGCATCTATATAAAAGATTGAGTAACTATCAGCTAGCACGTAAGCATTTCCATATGACAAAATTACATTTTAAATCAAATATGTACCTGCTTTCTCCCGGATTTTAGTGCCTGGTTAGTGCTTGGAATAAAAATTAAGTGCGAACATAATCTACATGTACCTGATTAAAAGTTCGACGTACATATAACTTAACATTGAACAAAATTAATTTTTTCAGACTTCTTAACGGACAATGTCAGAAGGATGTCTTTTTCTGATGGCTCTACAAGGAAAGATGTGCGAAATCTGGTCGTTAACGGGCGTCGTGGAGACCTATAGGTAGGTTAATCTGTTGGTTTGCATGGGTTGGGGTTGCGCACGGTAGGGTTAAAAAATGGAGGGAAAACAATTTACTCGAGCGCATCAGATATTCACAAAAGATATTAAGCGAATCCATAAGAAGCTTCCATGTGACACAAGCTAGCGTCGGCTCTTTGAAAAATTTAGAAACGAAATCGCAATTTTGAAATATTTAAATGCGTTGGATCTTCCTACAAACGGTCGTGCTAATACATATTCTGGCAATAATCTTCATCACCATCTCCACTTTCATCTTCATATTCATCTTCATTTTAATTTTCACCTGCATATTCATATTCACCATTATCATAAACCGATGCCTACATGAGTTCATCGTTCCGTTGGAATAGAGTGAAGGTGACGGTAACTACTTAGTGTCGTTGAGAGCCTATAGATGCGATTAAGGATCGTTCGGTGGATTCAGGCTATTGTGACTCGTTTCACGGCTCCAGGGACTTATGAGAATCAGTACATGAATTCGTGGAGCCTTGGGGCTTGGGGGGTCGAAAAACAGTAAGAGTACTAATGAGCGCCGTTAAGTAAACTATTTGGCGAACATTTGTGAGCTACTAAATGAAGTATTGAAAGTATAAATTGCTGAGACACGTGCTGGTGCAACTAGTCTCTAAAAAAAACCTTCAGAACTACACACAATTAAAAACGTTGTCTCAGACTCTTCACCCAAGTGAATTTCCAAATCGAAAACATCTCCAACAAACACAAAAATTTTCTTAACAAATTCTCTTTTCCCCGACTCTAATCTCAATCAGTGTCTAAATTAACTGTGACTTATTGCTTTTCAGCCACAACCGCAGCGAATTATCAACAGCCTAAAAGCCAATTCCAAATGCTGTGCATGAGTGCTTGTACATGCTAAGTGTGTTTATGTGTTGCTTGTGGCTTAGCAACATGTCCGCAGCCATCATTACATTTCAGTTTCAAGGATGTCAAAGTCAATTGCAGCAACAGCAGCTAAGGACACAATTGCACAAACAAGAAAAAATATACAAATAAATACTTTTAAGTAGGCGAGCTAAAGACAAACAAAAAAGACGATAAACGCCAGCGTAAAGCCTCAAAAGTTCATACAGCAGAGAGCAAGAATGGCAATAACGCCTGTTGTTATGCTATGATTTTCAAGTACTGCGACAGATATTTGCCTGGCGGCTGCAGTCAATCGAATCACACCAATAAGACGATTTATAGCAACAATGCTGCAGCCAAAGCAATGTGAATTAGGAATCGAAGGCCGACTGGCTCGGTGATGCAATGGTTGAATGGATGGATGGATAGATGGTTGGTTGAATGGACGAGATTATGGCCAAAGTAGATGGCAAGTAGATGGATGTGGTTGGCGTGCGGTCAAAGATTAAATGCAGCTCATCGAGATTAGATGTGGTCGTTTTCTTTTTTCTATTGTTTTTTTTGTTATTTAGTTTCGGATGAGCGTAAGACGACGTGGGCGAAGATGAAATATTAATAGTGCAGAAATATAACAAATATTGAGTTTAAACAGTATTCTTTTTTTAGCAGTTGCTTTCATTTAATGGATAATAAATTGCAAGTCCCCCAAAAACTTCGCGAGGGTGGACTACAGAATCAGCATATGTATGTGGAAGTACTTCAAACCTCACACAGACTTGATAAAAATACGTCCGGTGCCTTGATTCACCCGGAACTTCATCGTTTTAGAGCTGTTGTAGGAATCATCACGGGCCATTGCCTAGTGAATGGATCCGGGTGGAGGTGGCAAGCAGAAGCGGAGAGAATCGAGAAAATAATGACTGGAAATGTTATATTGAACGCTAAGAACGAAAAAGTGGAAAAGTGGAACACCTTCGCATCGAAGCTTTAATGACTGGAGCCGGAATCGGACTAAATATGTACACTCTGAGATGTGAATATGCCTAGACGTACCACGAAGACCTCTGAACCAATGATTTACTGGGGAAGTTAAGAAATAGCGTCGACGTGAAAAACCTACACGAATCTAGAAGAAACAGCATAGAGTAACCAGTTTATCCTTGCGTGGAAAGGACTCAGTTTAATTTATAGAATTAAGAGCTGCTCTGAAATAATTCATAAAAACATGTCCTTGTCTCGCCTTGGTTCCTTGGTTACGGCTAAACTAAAAAAAAAAAAAAAATCTCACAGTCGAAATGTCTTTTGTTCCACAGTTGCCCTCTCTTTTTCTGACCCTAGAGAATTAGTCGCAGCAGCCGGAAACTTGCGAAAGCTCAGATATAGTTACCATGTCCCATAGCAAGAGCTGCGACAAAAAAATAACAATTTTGAAACTCACGAAGCAATAAATATGCTCACGAAACTATGGGCCAAATATAGTAAAAATTAGGTATTTTTTAAGGACTTTTTAGTTTCAAAGTTTTGATTAATTGAATAAAAATAATTTGAATATGAAAGAAGAATTTGAAAATATAATAATTTTGTGATTCGAAAGGCAGAATAGGTATTGAAAATGCCTTTTTAATTAATTATTTTTTTTATGCTAACAAGGTTAGAGAACGAAATTTAACGATGTGGCCGAGTGTACGTAAGTCCACTTAATCGTTCTTATGCACCAAATATTTAATCTGTGTTAATTCTACAGAATTTTTGCATATTTGCACTGAATTTTTTAAACAATTTTCTAATGTAATCATATTTTTCAAATTTCAAAGTCCTACTTAAAACGCAGTTTTACTAAAAGTGTAAAATTGACTGTCGCACGGTGTTATAGGTATACCAGTTGGATTCGCTGACAACAAAGCAGCGGGATCAGATGGCTCTCCACGCGTAGGATTTCTTTATCCGTCGAAAAAACGAGAATTTGTTCTCCTGCATAAACCGGGTAAGCCATCGTCCATCAGCCAATATGTAGGTCCATGTGTTTGCTTGAAGCTCTGCGTACCAATGTACAATCGAAAAACCAATTACTGTGTTGGCTTTTTTGCTTACGCCACGTGAGTTTTTAAATTTTGCCCTGAAAAAATATCCAATCCAATAAAACTCTTGATTTTCAAGTTTAATTATTTTTTTCTGAAAGAAACATGTGTACCGCAATGGGCAATGTATATTTTAGTAGAAAAGTTAAAGCTCCACAAAAACAGTCGTATATAATTTTTTTGTTAAATTTGCTCCTCCGAAAGTTATTCCACATTAAAGTCTTCATTCTTTCTTCTGTGATAGAACACAACCAAGTAACTTTTTTTTGTAAAGTGAATAAACTTAAGCAACTAATATTTGTTTTTTTTCATAAATTTTTAGGACCTTGTTGTATTTCAATTTTACTGCTAGAAACAAGTTGGAAAAATGGATATTTCGAAGTGTCTAAAAGGTTTTTTTTTTCAATAACTCAATAATAGAAGGTACCACAGACTTTGTTCTATCGCAGTAGACTTGGTAGGTGGGCGAGTGCACGCGGCATACATGGCGTATGAGTGATATGAGATAATGCAAAGAGGAGATATGACATGCTACCCATTCGAGGAAACTAGTAGCGCTAATTTGGAGATTTTTTTTTTGAATAATTGCGCGTGAAAATTTAGGAAATCGCCTTATTCGATTTTGGGTGATTTTGGACGATTTTTTCCCTTGAAATAAATTTTTTGTGCGCGACTATGTAAATACCTCGGAACGCGTGAAAAGTAGGTTGTGGAGTTAGAGCTTTTTGTTAGATAACGAGCTACACTTTCATAAAATAATAATAAACACTATATAAACGAAAGGGCTATAGCCGAAGGATGCTAAAATATCTTTTACCTATTTGTATTTCCGCCACTGTAGTATGTACATATACACTATTTGTTCTAAAACTCAAGTTATTAGCTCCACTGCGCTATTTTATTTTCGACAGTGTGAAATGTTTAAAACTCAAGTATGCCTGTACATGTGTGTTCCGAAAATATCCAACACGCAACATTTTCTGACCAAAGTAAAAAGTTTATCAAACCCAAACCTTCCTCAAAAATCGAGTACAACATGACGTATGAGTGCTCTTTTTGCAAGTTTTAAGTATTTCTATGCGTGCGTGTGAGTGCACGGTTACCTTTTTGAGCTCAAAGTGCTTTTACTGCCCTAACAAAGTGCGACAGCTGTTCGCAACTGTCGTAGCTGTTCCTTTTCTTTAGCTACTTTGAAATTGTGCTGCTTAAAAGGCCTTCAAGCAGTTGCTCGATGCTTGCGGTGTATAGGAATCGTCAGAACGAAATTCATACTTTCAGGCGCTAGTCCTTTTCATTTACTTAAACAGTGTAATAAAGAAGTAAGTTAAATATGTTCTGAAATTTCAAATTAAATATTAAATGATTGTGGGTTTTTGCGATTCTTTTGTACTCAAGAAAAGCTACTGCAATCAGCGAAGTGTGAGTCTCATAAATAAACATAATTTTCTAACCACAGAATTCATTAATTCATTAGGCAATTTGCTTTTGCCATGTTTCGGCCCTAAATAACATAATCTATTATATTTGGCTTAACTTTGCATACTTTTCGGCGAACAAACAGCTTCTGTTATTGTTATTGCTATTGCATTACATTGCAAATTCAAGGTTAACGATGATTGAGTATTTTTGGGTTTGTTTGCATGCTTTTGACAGCCAGATTTATTTTAGGCGGTCAATGAGTATGCTATTTGCTTATTTACCAAAAAATGAGAAATATTTAATATACATACATAGATACATACAATGTAATATTAAAATGAATGGATAGCAACTCAACCGGAAATACGAAAACCAGAAAGTGAATATGTAAAGCTTTAAACTTTTGAGTGTATTAAATTGTTAAATGTACGCCAATGGAATTTCATTTAAATTGCCGAATCTCTAGAAGAATTAATCACCCTGAAATTTGGAACTACGGCGCTCCCATAGAAAGTCTTGGCTGGATTCTATCTTTTCCTAATTTCTATCGCTTCTAAGGAAATCGTTATGTGGCGCATAGAAACAGACCTTGAGAGCCTGAATTGAGGAAGCAGAAGAGTGTACGAGAATAAGTCTGAATGCAAGTTGCAATAAAGTCAAGTTTAGATGGATTTTAATAGGTTAATCGTTGTTATCAAAATTGCCCCCATGTCGATTGCATATAAATATCGCAGCGCTGGCAGGATCTGGGATCCACCACGAACGCCGGAGAAGAGTAATGGACCATACGAAGTCTACTAAAGCTGATGATGTGTAAAGGATAGCGAATTCGATGCTATTATAGATTTGCGGTAGGAGACTAACTTTATTGCAAGGTGCTATCAGCCAAAATCCACTTTAAATCTACCCTATCTGCGGCCATGCCCCGATGGAAAAGAAGTACGAGGCATCCAAAGACCAAAAGCGTTGAAACATACATACGAGCGTCACCTGCTTCTCGATATCAAATTCGTGATTGGCTATTCCAATTCAAGGGTGAAAAGAGAAGGGATATGAAATCCCAACATAGTAAAATTCAGCCGCGCCATAGACGTGCTAGTCTGAGCCGTAAGTTTCATCACAAGAAGGATTCCCCAGTATATCAAGCTAGATCGGAAAACGAGCAACAAAATCGATTAGTTTGGGATAGAAGGAAGCTAGATTTCCACTGTTACTTAGTCGCTACTGTGCAGCAAGAAATGAATATTCTCTAATAGGGTTGCCACCTGTTCAAAAAGTTAAAATTATGTAAATTAATAAGTCAAACGAAATATTGAATATGGGTATCAATCGAGAGTTTCTTCGAAAAATCTGTGTCTATTTCAAAAAATTTTTTGACGAGGGTCGCCACCAGCTTATGTAAATGATATTAAATTAACAAGCTAATGGCAATCCTACTAATATTATAAATGTGAAACTTTATGACATAGCCTGTGATCGGGATTAATGTATAGCATTTTTTTTTTGAGAATTGCCACCTGCTTAAAAAGTAAAATTCTGTTTCAAATTATAAGTTCAACAAATTTCACAATATGGATTCGAAACGACAAAGATTTACAAAAGCCTTGTTACGAAAAAATGTTGAAGAGGATTGCCACCTATTAAAAAATTTAAATACAATTTTTTTAATAAGTAATACTTCGTTATTACAATATGGGTGCCTATTGAATGAGGTTTAGGAAATCTTTATTTTGAAAATATTTTGCAAAGGGTTACCATACGTATAAATGTCAAATCCAATTTTTTTACAAGTTAATTAAAATATTACTTGTAAATAGGATTGCTACCAGTTTTAAAGTCAATTTGAATAAAATCAATAAGTTAAATGAACCATTACAAAATGATGTTAAATAAAGTATTACATGTTAGTCCAAACATGCATGAGAAATATATGTATATAGGGTTGCCACCCGTTTTGAAAGCCAACTTGAATTAAATTAATAAGTTAAATGAAGCCAAGTCAAGGCAAGTTAAATGATATCAAGTCAGACAAAATATGTTTAAGACTTTATTTCGAAAATAAAACAGGTTGCCACCTGTTTACAAGTGTAATGAAATTCACTAAGTAATTTTCGTGAAATATTCCAATGTGGATGTCCAACGAAATATGTTGATAAGTGTTTTACGTAGAAGAGGGCTCCCACCTGTTTAAACTTTAAATTTAATTTAACGAAATATTACAAAATTAATCCAACGAAAGAAGAGTGTTTACGCAGTTTCAAAAAATCAAATTCAATTTAAGTGAACATTTCTAAAATGAATTAACTCTCGCATTTACAATAAAGATTTTCTACCTTTCCCAAATATCAGTTTTAATATTTAAATAAGTTAATTGTAAAAACAACTATTTTTAAAGCAAGCTTTTTAAATATGAACGAAATCGGGCCATAAATACTAGTTTACCAAATGTATGGACATGTGCGCCACCTATCGGCAAAATTTGAAGTAGATTTATTCCTTTCATTTAGTTAATATACGGTTTTTAAATATTTCGCCTACATACAGGTATGAGTATGCCACCTTGCTCTCTACTGCTAATGAGTAGCAGAGAACGACGTATCCAGTAGAGAAATAATCGGTAGAGAAGAGTTACTAAAGTAACTTTTGTAAATACATTTTTTTTCCGGTGATATAATAATTTTCCTATTTGTAACATTTAAACAAGGCCTCAACGCCGCAAGTTGAGGGTAAAACTCCCATGTTCATGCCATCCTCTGAGCCCTGGTTAGCTTACTGCTTATTGTACCTTCACCTTCAAAGACTAGGAACACATCTAATGCGGATGCCTTAAGGGCTAGTGCTCTTTCGATACATAACAGACAAATTCTTTACATCATTTACCTGTGGGCTGTGTATATCCAAAAGTCTTTTTGGTACCTTATATAATAAAGAGGATGATCTGCAAACTGGTGAGACCAGTGCTTCGACATGTAATGGAGGTTGTTACAGGCTACTGCTATTCTGGCTGAACATCGATGATTTTGCGACTTTCATCAGAACGCCGAGATCACTTCTATGCTAATGAAAAAAAAATGTAAAGAGCTCTCTTACGGTATCACGATGGGCCTATGGCGACCTAAATGTGCCTGCTTCTTTTTGGATGAACAACACGTTATATCTAATACTTCAGCATAAAAATACATCTACTTCGGTCCAAGTACATTCGAGATACTTTGACATTTAAGCCTTTTTGCAAATTAATCACCCTAATGACAGCTATAATTATTGTTTTAATTAAAATGCCACCTTCATAGGCAAATGAAAAGCCAAAAAGAAATCAATTAAATATCCTTTTCAGCGTATAAGCTACAACTTGCAGACTTGGTTTTCTGTCTCACAGTGTTAATTACTTACCGGCGCATTTTCTCGCCCTTCTAACCCCAGTAAATTACTTACCATTACTTTTTCATACATTTTTCCAAAGAAATCAGCTACCTTTTGTCGTTGCCAGCCGCTGGGCAAATGAAAAGCACTCAAGCAGAGCCAGCAGCAGCACCGGTCAATCGGTCGCGAGGCCAAACGGCCAAAAAGCCGCCAGCAAGCCGGCCGGCTGTCAAGGGAAATGCAACAAATCACTTTGACTGTGGCTTCGTTTTTTGTTTTCTAGTTTTGCTGCTGCTTCTTCAACCTCTTTGAAACGTGTATGTGTGTCTGTGTGCATTCGTGCATGTCCTTTGCCGTTGGCTGCTTACAAGCGTATTAAAAATGTGTTAGCTTTGATTTAAGTGTGAGTGCGAGTGTGTGTTGCCAACACATTTGTTTTCGTCCGAGTTGCTGCGAAACTCTTCGCTTCTTTTTTTTGCTTCTATTTCGCAAAGCACTTTGTGCAGATTTTCTGGTATTTGTGTATGCGGTTTGTGTGCTGCGCTCGAAACTTTTTGTTCGCTCGCTTTATATGTATGTATGTCCTTTTGTATGCTTGTATTTGTCGCAAGCTTCCAGCGAAAAATAAAGCAAGACGCAGCTATGACGTCAGCAATGACAAAAGCAAATGGGCGAGTCACAAAAAAAAAGACCCAGCAAAATGGCTCTACGATGTAGCAGCAGCGACAAAGCAACTATTACAGCGGCCGTTACGCCGTAGTAGTATAACAAAAACCTCAGCCAAGTGACGAATTGTGCCTAAGCAAAATGCCCATCCAACACTTTTCTACATGCCCTCACTTCCTTCCTCCCACTAGGCAAAGTGGTTTGTGGCCCGAGTGAACCTTTTTTGTGTAGAAGTTAAACGTTGCGGAAGCAGTGGCCATGCTGCCGCTTGAAGGTTAATCCGCTTTTGATGATTTTTGCTGAATATTTTATTTCACCTTAAAATTTTCGCAAATTTTCTACAAAGCATTTAACTTGCTGACCCTTAAGTTTCGGCGTTGAGCTTAAAATTTCTTCTCATTAAAACTTTTGATTGAAGTAATTTGAGCTTCCCCTACTTAAAAAGAGCTAAAGCAGGAATAAATTATGAAAAGGGGATATGTATAAATTATCAAAAGTATTGACGTACGATCAAAAAAAGTTCAAATATTCATGAATCGAGAAATACGAAATTCTTAAATTTCACTCAAGGCAAAGTTTTCATGGAAAATTGCGACAAAATTTTTACTGACTTTAAAAATTCCATTGTTGGAATAAATACTCCAACAAATAAAAGTTATGATTTTTAAAATGGAGACAATTAAAATTTCATTTCGAAAGTAAAAACAAAACCAATTTTAAAATTTTATGAACAAATTTTTAATGCATTATGTACGTATAAAAATAACTGACTTAAAAAAACGAGAGAAAATCTATAAGTTTTAAAATAAACAAAAAAAAAAAAATTATAGAAATTTTAAGCAAAAATTCAATTTTTAGAAAGGGAAAAATTAAAAAAATTCGTTATGAAAAACAAAAAAGACAAGTTTTTAAGAAAAGTTAAATGCATAATGCAGTGCAATGGGGTATAGTCGTTGCGCTGGGTGTGCAGTTACAGTTGCATGGCTATACTCAATCCCGACTCTTGCGTCCTCGTTCGCGCACTCTGGGCAACGTGAGCAACCCATGTGCGAGATGCGGTAACCAATCCGAGTGGAGCCTTGGGTCACGGCAGAAAGAGAGGGAGCTTCGGTGGGGCCACTCTGACTTATTCGGTTTAAGGGCTCACTGAAGTCTGCAGCGTCTGTTCACCAGTAGGTGCGGCTGCAAGCGGGTGTCTGCTTGGAGCAAGCGGCTCGCTATATAAACGTGTATTTGGTTGCGAAACCCCCGTCCCAGCAATGGGTTGTGCGCTGGGCTTGGGACCCGCCACGTAAAAACCACTTCCAGTGAAGAAGCAAGGCAAAGCCTCGGATGTGACCTCCCCTTATGATGACGACCACGGCAAACGTTTAAAGGACTACGATTTGAGGGCATGCACCTGGAATGTCCGGACCCTTAATGGGGAAGGTGCCTCTGCCCGGCTGGTTGATGTCGTCGTAAGGACAAAAGCTGACATCACCGCCATCCAAGAAATGCGTTGGACGGGGCAAGGCAAACAATGTCTGGGGCCTTGCGACGTCTACTACAGCTGCCATGTAAAGGAGCGCAAATTCGGTGTTGGATTTGTGGTGGGAGAGAGACTCCGTCGCCGAGTACTGTCGTTCACCCCAGTGGACGAGCGTCTAGCCAGAATCCGCATCAAAGCGAGATTCTTCAACATCTCGCTCATCTGCGCCCATGCCCCGACGGAAGAGAAGGATGAGGCATCCAAGGATCTCTTCTATGAGCGCTTGGAGCGCACGTACGAGCGCTGCCCCCGTCATCAAAATCGTGCTTGGCGACTTCAATGCCAGGGTGGGCAAGGAAGGGATCTTTGGAACCACCGTCGGAAAATTCAGCCTCCACGACGAAACGTCTGACAACGGATTGAGGCTGATCGACTTCGCCGGGGCGCGAAACATGGTAGTATGCAGTACTAGGTTCAAGCATAAAAAGATCCATCAAGCTACGTGGCTGTCTCCGGATCGAAAAACGAGAAACCAAATCGATCATGTGGTGATAGACGGAAGGCACGCTTCCAGTGTTTTAGACGTACGCACACTCCGAGGCCCAAACATCGACTCGGACCACTATCTTGTTGCAGCCAAGATACGCACCCGCCTCTGTGCAGCAAAAAATTTGCGCCCAAATATGCAAGGAAAGCTTAACGTCGAAAAGCTGCAATCACAACAGACATCCAGCGCTTTCGCTACTCGACTCTCACAGCTGCTCTCAGAGAGCACTCTTCAACAAACCGACATATGCAAGCAGTGGAACCACATTTCCCGCTCATTAAGTACCGCCGCCGAAGAAGTAGTCGGATTTCAGCGAGCCCGAAAGAACAACTGGTACGATGAGGAGTGTCAGGAAGCTGCAGAGAAAAAAGATGCCGCCTACAGGGCCACGCTGCGATCGGGCGCAACGCGTGCTATGTGGGACCGCTATAGGGATCTGAAGAGGGAAGCGAGACGTATTTGCCGCAATAAGAAGAGAGAGGCCGAAATACGTGAGTGCGAAGAGTTTGAAATGCTGGCCGACAGGAGGAATGCCCGAAAATTTTACCAGAGAGTTAGGCGACTTACGGAAGGTTTAAAGACCGGGGCGCACTCCTGTAAGAACAATAATGGGACCTAGTAACTGATGTCCAGAGCGTACTTAAATTATGGAGGGAACACTTTTCCGCCCTACTAAATGGTAGCAGCACGGAAAGTTGTGGAGAAGAAGAACCCGAGCCCGCAGTCGATGATGACGGAGTCGACGTTCCACCGCCTGACTATGACGAGGTACCTATAGCAATAACGCGGCTGAAAAACAACAAAGCTGCTGGAGCTGACAGCCTGCCAGCTGAGCTATTCAAGTACGGCGGCGTGGAGTTGATAAGGTGCATGCATCAACTCTTGTGCAGAATATGGTCAAATGAACGCATGCCCGACGACTGGAATTTAAGTGTGCTGTGCCCAATCCACAAGAAAGGTGACCCCGCCATTCGCGCCAACTACCGCGGGATCAGCCTTCTAAGCATAGGTTACAAGGTCTTATCGAGCGTATTGTGTGAAAGACTTAAGCCCACCGTCAATGAACTGATTGGGCCTTATCAGTGTGGCTTTAGACCTGGAAAATCCACCATAGACCAGGTATTCACAATACGCCAAATCTTGGAAAAGACCCGCGAGAAAAGGATCGACACTCACCACCTATTTGTCGACTTTAAAGCCGCTTTTGACAGCACTAAAAGGAGTTGCCTATACGCCGCTATGTCTGAATTTGGCATCCCCTAAAAACTCATACGGCTGTGTAAAATGACGTTGAGCAATACCACCAGCTCCGTCAGAATTGGAAAAGACCTCTCCGAGCCGTTCGCCACAAAACGGGGTTTCAGACAGGGCGACTCCCTTTCATGTGACTTCTTTAATCTGATGTTGGAGAAGATAATAAGAGCTGCAGAACTGAACCGCTCAGGAACACTTTACTATAAGAGCGTGCAATTGCTGGCTTATGCCGATGACATCGACATCATCGCTAACAAAAACCGCGAAGTCTGTTCTGCCTTTTCCAAGTTGGATAGGGAAGCAAAGCGAATACGTCTGTCGGTCAACGAGGACAAGACGAAGTATCACCTGTCATCACACAAACAGTCAGCGTATTCGCGCCTTAACACCCACGTCACTGCTCAAAGTTACAATTTCGAGAAAGTAGAGAATTTCGTTTACTTGGGAACCAGCATTAACACCGATAATAATGTCAGCATTGAAATCCAACGTAGAATCACTCTTGCCAACAAGTGCTATTTTGGACTGAGTAGGCAATTCAGGAGTAAAGTCCTCTCTCGACGTACGAAAACCGCGCTCTATAAGTCACTCATCATGCCCGTGCTGGTATATGGCGCAGAAGCATGGACAATGACAACATCCGATGAGGCGGCTCTTGGAGTGTTTGAGAGAAAGATTTTGCGGAAGATTTACGCCTTACGGCCTTTACGCGTTGGCGACGGCGAGTACCGCAGACGATGGAACGATGAGCTGTATGAGCTTTACAACGATATGGACATAGTGCAGCGAATTAAAATACAGCGGCTCCGCTGGCTTGGTCATGTCGTTCGAATGGACACCGACGCTCCAGCTCTGAAAGTATTCAACTCGGAACCCGCTGGTGGTAGCAGAGGAAGAGGGAGGCCCCCACTGCGATGGAAAGATCAGGTGGAGAAGGACTTGGCTTCACTTGGCGTTTCCAATTGGCGTCAGTTGGCACAGAGGAGAAACGACTGGCGTGCTTTGCTGAACTCGGCCAAAATCGCTTAGGCGGTTACAGCGCCAAAAAAGAAGAAGAAGAAATGCATAAAATTAGAAATTTGAACTTTATTTCAAAAGTAAGTACTAAAAAAATTGTTTAACATTGTATAAGAAATTTAAAATTATATAGTGTGCTATTTGGAAAAAACTAAATTAAAAAAATTAATCTGGAAAAAACTACATTAAAAAAATTAAGAAAATTGAAAAATTAAAAAAAAAGTCGTAAAATTTTTTTTAGAATGGAGTAAATGGAAAAACTTCGTTATAAAAAACAAACAAACAAAATAAATTTTAAGAAAACTGGAATTTTTGAAATGGGTATATTTTTTAGTTTGGAATTTATTTTTTAATTACATGAAAAAGTTTAAGTTTCGAGGAATAAATTTGAAAATTGTACAAGATATTTTTGATTTCATTAGGTTTAAAACATTTAATTTAAATATCAATAAAATTCAAAAATAAAAACTATAAAACATGGTTAACATTTTATGAAAAATTTAAAATTTCAAAGGAAAAACTAAAATTGAATCATACTATTTAATGCATTTGGAGTTTTTCCTGGGCTTATGGTTTTTGGGATATGTAAGACTTTGAAAGAAATCCAAAAATATTTTGATACTTTGTGTGATAAAAAAATTACATTTTAGTTTTGAAATAAAACTATTTTGATCAGAATTTTTCTAAGTTTTTGGCTATTTTTTTATTTTTCATCTAGATTGGGTTTCGAAAAACTTTAAAAAAACTTTAAAATACTTATTTTGATCTTTTCAAAATATGAATGAATTGAAACCCTCAAATATTTTTTTTAATTATCGAAATCTTTTGTTTTCAAAGTTATCTTTACGA
>NW_023458567.1:15511650-15519789 GCF_013731165.1 Rhagoletis pomonella | reverse complement strand
TCGTAAAGATAACTTTGAAAACAAAAGATTTCGATAATTAAAAAAAAATATTTGACGGTTTCAATTCATTCATATTTTGAAAAGATCAAAATAAGTTTTTTAAGGTTTTTTTTAAGTTTTTCGAAACCCAATCTATATGAAAAATAAAAAAATAGCCAAAAACTTAGAAAAATTCTGATCAAAATAGTTTTATTTCAAAACTAGAATGTAATTTTTTTATCACACAAAGTATCAAAATATTTTTGGATTTCTTTCAAAGTCTTACATATCCCAAAAACCATAAGCCCAGGAAAAACCCCAAATGCATTAAATAGTATGATTCAATTTTAGTTTTTCCTTTGAAATTTTAAATTTTTCATAAAATGTTAACCATGTTTTATAGTTTTTATTTTTGAATTTTATTGATATTTAAATTAAATGTTTTAATGAAATCAAAAATATCTTGTACAATTTTCAATTTTCGAAACTTAAACTTTTTCATGTAATTAAAAAATAAATTCCAAACTAAAAAATATACCCATTTCAAAAATTCCAGTTTTCTTAAAATTTATTTTGTTTGTTTGTTTTTTATAACGAAGTTTTTCCATTTACTCCATTCTAAAAAAAATTTATGACTTTTTTTTTAATTTTTCAATTTTCTTAATTTTTTTCCAGATTATTTTTTTTAATTTAGTTTTTTCCAGATAGCACACTATAAAATTATGATACTATTTTTAGTTTTTTCGTTCGAAATTTTAAATTTCTTATACAATGTTAAACAATTTTTTTAGTACTTACTTTTGAAATAAAGTTCACTTAACTTTTCTTAAAAACTTGACTTTTTTGTTTTTCATAACGAAATTTTTTAATTTTTCCCTTTTTAAAAATTGAATTTTTGCTTAAAATTTCTATAATTTTTTTTTTTGTTTATTTTAAAACTTATAGATTTTCTCTCGTTTTTTTTTAAGTCAGTTATTTTTATACGTACATAATGCATTAAAAATTTGTTCATAAAATTTTAAAATTGTTTTTGTTTTTACTTTCGAAATGAAATTTTAATTGTCTCCATTTTAAAAATCATAACTTTTATTTGTTGTAATATTTATGCCAACAATGGAATTTTTAAAGTCAGTAAAAATTTTGTCGCAATTTTTCATGAAAACTTTGCCTTGAGCGAAATTTAAGAATTTCTTATTTCTCGTTTCATGAATATTTGAACTTTTTTGATCGTACGTCAGTACCTTTGATAATTTATACATATCCCCTTTTCATAATTAATTCCTGCTTTAGCTTTTTTTAAGTGAGGGAAGCTCAAATTATTTCAATCAAAAGTTTTAATGAGAGGAAATTTTCAGCTCAACGCCGAAACTTAAGGGTCAGCAAGTTAAATGCCTTGTAGAAAATTTGCGAAAATTTTAAGGTGAAATAAAATATTCAGCAAAAATCATCAAAAGCGGATTAACCTTCAAGCGGCAGCATGGCCACTGCTTCCGCAACGTTTAACTTCTACACAAAAAAGGGTCACTCGGGCCACAAACCACTTTGTCTAGTGGGAGGAAGGAAGTGAGGGCATGTAGAAAGGTGTTGGATCGGCATTTTGCTTAGGCACAATTCGTCACTTGGCTGAGGTTTTTGTTATACTACTACGGCGTAACGGCCGCTGTAATAGTTGCTTTGTCGCTGCTGCTACATCGTAGAGCCATTTTGCTGGGTCTTTTTTTGTGACTCGCCCATTTGCTTTTGTCATTGCTGACGTCATAGCTGCGTCTTGCTTTATTTTTCGCTGGAAGCTTGCGACAAATACAAGCATACAAAAGGACATACATACATACATATAAAGCGAGCGAACAAAAAGTTTCGAGCGCAGCACACAAACACGTACACAAATACCAGAAAATCAGCACAAAGTGCTTTGCGAAATAGAAGCAAAAAAAAAAAGAAGCGAAGAGTTTCTCAGCAACTCGGACGAACTCTGCACGAGCAGCCAAAACAAATGTGTTGGCAACACACACTCGCACTCACACTTAAATCAAAGCTAGCACATTTTTAATACGCTTGTAAGCAGCCAGCGGCAAAGGACATGCACGAATGCACACACACACACATACACGTTTCAAAGAGGTTGCAGAAGCAGCAGCAACACTAGAAAACATAAAACGAAGCCACAGTCAAAGTGATTTGTTGCATTTCCCTTGACAGCCGGCCGGCTTGCTGGCGGCTTTTTGGCCGTTTGGCCTCGCGACCGATTGACCGGTGGTTGTTTGCGCTGCTGCTGCTGCTGCTGGCTCTGCTTGAGTGCTTTTCATTTGCCCAGCGGCTGGCAACGACAAAAGGTAGCTGATTTCTTTGGAAAAATGTATGAAAAAGTAATGGTAAGTATTTTACTGGGGTTAGAAGGGCGAGAAAATGCGCCGGTAAGTAATTAACACTGTGAGACAGAAAACCAAGTCTGCAAGTTGTAGCTTATACGCTGAAAAGGATATTTAATTGATTTCTTTTTGGCTTTTCATTTGCCTATGAAGGTGGCATTTTAATTAAAACAATAATTATAGCTGTCATTAGGGTGATTAATTTGAAAAAAGGCTTAAATGTCAAAGTGTCTCGAATGTACTTGGACCGAAGTAGATGTATTTTTACGCTGAAGTATTAGATATAACGCATTGTTCATCCAAAAAGAAGCAGGCACATTTAGGTCGCCATAGGCCCATCGTAATACCGTAAGAGAGCTCTTTACATTTTTTCCTTTGCCTAGAAGTGAAACCCTCTCGGCGTTCTGATGAAAGTCACAAAATCATCGATGTTCAGCCAGAATAGCAGTAGCCTGTAAACAACCTCCATTACATGTCGAAGCACTGGTCTCACCAGTTTGCAGATCATCGTCTTTATTATTTAGGGTACCAAAAAGACTTTCAGATATACACAGCCGGCTAGTAAATGATGTGTAAAGAATTTGCCTGTTATATATCGAAAAAGACTAGCCCTTAAGGCATCCGCATTAGATGTGTTCCTAGTCTTTGAAGGTGAAGGTACAATAAGCAGTAAGCTAACCAGGGCTCAGAGGATGCCATGAACATGGGAGTTTTACCCTCAACTTGCGGCGTTGAGGCCTTGTTTAAATGTTACAAATAGGAAAATTATTATATCACCGGAAAAAAAATGTATTTACAAAAGTTACTTTAGTAACTCTTCTCTACCGATTATTTCTCTACTGGATACGTTGTTCTCTGCTACTCATTAGCAGTAGAGAGCAAGGTGGCATACTCATACCTGTATGTATGTATGTATGTTTGTTAGGTGCAAAATTTGCAATAAATTTTTGACCAACTGCCCGATAACCTAGAGACTAGAAACTTCACAGTTGGCTCAGAACCCGATGACAATGCAATACGAAAGATGAGTTAATCCGATAGGTGGCGCAGGAGGCGAAATATTTAAAAACCGCATATTACCTAAATGAAAGGAATAAATCTACTTCAAATTTTGCCGATAGGTGGCGCACGTGTCCATATATTTCGTAAACTAGTATTTGTGGTCCGATTTCGTTCATATTTAGAAAGCTTGCTTCAAAAATAGTTGTTTTTACAATTAACTTATTTAAATATTTAAAGTGAAGTTTGGGAAAGGTAGAAAATCTTTACTGTAAATACGAGAGTTAATTCATTTTAGAAATGTTCACTTAAATTGAATTTGATTTTTTTAAGCTGGGTAAACACTTTTCTTTCGTGGGATCCATTTTGTAATATTTCATTAAATTAAATTTAAAGTTTAAACAGGTGGGAGCCCTCTTCGACATAAAGCTCTTAACAACATATTTCGTTGGACATCCATATTGAAATATCTCACTAAAGTTACTGAGTAAATTTAATTACACTCGTAAACAGGTGGCAACCTCTTTTAAAATATTTTCGAAATAAAGTCTTAAACATATTTTGCCTGAATTGACATCATTTTGAAATGCCCATTTAGCTTATTAATTTAATTCAAGCTGGCTTTCAAAACGGGTGGCGACGCTATTTACATATATTTCTATTGCATGTTTGGACTAACATGTAACACTTTATTTAACATCATTTTATAATGGTTCATTTAACTTATTGATTTTATTCAAATTGATTTTAGAACTTTTAGCAATCCTGTCTACATGTAATATTTTATTTAACTTATGAAAAAATAGGATTTGACATTTATACGTATGGTAACCCTTTGCAACCCTTTGCAAAATATTTTCAAAATAAAGATTCCCTAAACCTCATTCAATAGGCACCCATATTGTAATAACGAAGTATAACTTATTAAAAAAATTGTATTTACATTTTTTAATAGGTGGCAATCCTCTTCAAAATTTTTTCGTAACAAGGCTTTTATAAATCTTTGTCGTTTCAAATCCATATTGTGAAATTTGTGGACTTACAATTTGAAACAGAATTTTACTTTTTAAGCAGGTGGCAACTCTCAAAAAAACAATGCTATACATTAATCCCGATCACAGGCTATGTAACAAAGTTTCACAAATCTAGCTTCCGTCTATCCCAAACTAATCGATTTTGTTGCTCGTTTTCCGATCTGGCATGATATCCTGGGGAATCCCTTTGTGATGAAACCCACTGCTTCAGACTAGCACGTCTCGGGCTCCGCTGAAGAAGATGAATCCTTTATCGGATGTTTCATCAGGCTGAATTTTACAATGTTCGAATTTCATATCCCTTCTCTTTTCACCCTTGAATTGGAATAGCCAATCACGAATTTGAAATCGAAAAGCAGATGACGCTCGTATGTATGTTTCAACGCTTTTGGTCTTTGGATGCCTCGTACTTCTTTTCCATCGGGGCATGGCCGCAGATAGGGTGGATTTTGGCTGATAGCACCTTGCAATAAAGTTAGTCCCCTACCGCAAATCTATAATAGCATCGAATTCGCTATCCTTTACACATCATCAGCTTTAGTAGACTTCGCATGGTCCTTTACTCTCGCTATATTCCCCCGTCCAACGCATTTTTCGGATGACGGTATTGTTCCGCCTTAGTCTACCCGAGAGCTTCAACAGGATGGAAGTACCTTGCCCATTAAATTTCTCGATGCTGCAGGTACATTCCTTCCAATCATAGTCCTTTAAGCGTTTGCCGTGGCCATCTTCCCAAATACTGTCAGCGCTAAAATATTTATATGCAACTGACATGGAGGCGATTTTGATAAAAACGGTTAACCTATTAAAATCCATCTAAACTTGACTTTATTGCAACTTGCATTCGGACTTATTCTCGTACACTCTTCTGCTTCCTCAATTCAGGCTCTCAAGATCTGTTTCTATGCGCCACATAACGATTTCCTTAGAAGCGATAGAAATTAGGAAAAGATAGAATCCAGCCAAGACTTTCTATGGGAGCGCCGTAGTTCCAAATTTCAGGGTGATTAATTCTTCTAGAGATTCGGCAATTTAAATGAAATTCCATTGGCGTACATTTAACAATTTAATGCACTCAAAAGTTTAAAGCTTTACATATTCACTTTCTGGTTTTCGTATTTCCGGTCGACTTGCTATCCATTCATTTTAATATTACATTGTATGTATCTATGTATGTGTATTAAATATTTCTCATTTTTGGTAAATACGCAAATAGCTTACTCATTGACCGCCCAAAATAAATCTGGCTGTCAAATGCATGCAAACACACCCAAAAATACTCAATCATCGTTAACCTTGAATTTGCAATGTAATGCAATAGCAATAACAATAACAGAAGCTGTTTGTTCGGCATAATGTAAGCAAAGTTAAGACAAATATAAAAGCTTATGTTATTTAGGGCCGAAGCATAGCAAAAGCAAATTGCCTAATGAATTAATGAATTCTGTGGTTAGAAAATTATGTTTATTTATGCGACTCACACTTCGCTGATTGCAATAGCTTTTCTTGAGTACAAAAGAATCGCAAAAACCCACAATAATTTAATATTTAATTTGAAATTTCAGAACTTATTTAACTTAGTTCTTGATTACACTGTTTAAGAAAATGAAAAGGACTAGCGCCTGAAAGTATGCTTTTCGTTCTGACGATTCCTATACACCGCAAGCATCGAGCAACTGCTTGAAGACCTTTTAAAGTGCACAATTTCAAAGTAGCTAAAGAAAAGGAACAGCTAAAACAGTTGCGAACAGCTGTCGCACTTTGTTAGGGCAGTAAAGGCACTTTGAGCTGAAAAAGGTAAGCGTGCGCTCACACGCACGCATAGAAATACTTGAAACTTGCAAAAGGAGCACTCATACGTCAAGTTGTATTGTCGATTTTTGAGGAAGGTTTGGGTTTGATAAACTTTTTACTTTGGTCAGAAAATGTTGCGTGCTGGATATTTTCGGAACACACATGTACAGGCATACTTAAGTTTTAAACATTTCACACTGTCGGAAATAGAATAGCTCAGAGGAGCTAATAACTTGAGTTTTAGAACAAATAGTGTATGTATACTACACTGGCGGAAATACAAATAGGTAAAAGATATTTTATCATCCTTCGGCTATAGCCCTTTCGTTTATATAGTCTTTATTATTATTTTATAAAAGTGTAGCTCGTTATCTAACAAAAAGCACTAACTCCTCAACCTACATTTCACGCGTTCCGAGGTATTTACATGGTCGCGCACAAAAAATTTATTTGAAGGGAAAAAATCGCCCAAAATCGCCTAAGGCGATTTCCTTAATTTTTACGCGCAAGTAATCAAAAAAAAATCTCCAAATTAGCGCTACTAGTTTCCTCGAATGGGTAGCATGTCATATCTCCTCTTTGCATTACCTCTCATCACTCATACGCCCGTGCATGCCGCGAGCACTCGTCCACCTACCAAGTCTACTGTGATAGAACAAAGCCTGTGGTACTTTCTATTTTTGAGTTATTAAAAAAACAACTTTTAAAACACTTCTAAATATCCATTTTTTCTATCTTGTTTCTAGCAGTAAAGTTGAAATACAACAAGGTCCAAAAAATGTATGGAAAAAACAAAAATTAGTTACTTAAGTTTATCCACTTTACAACAAAAAAGTTACTTGGTTCTGTTCTATCACAGAAGAAATAATGAAGACTTTAATGTGGAATAACAAATTTAACAAAAAATTATATAAAACTTTTTTTGTGGAGCTTTAACTTCTCTACTAAAATATACATTAGCCATTGCAGTACCCCTGTTTCTTTCAGAAAAAAATAATTAAATTT
This sequence comes from Rhagoletis pomonella, assembly GCF_013731165.1. Taxonomy (NCBI): domain Eukaryota; kingdom Metazoa; phylum Arthropoda; class Insecta; order Diptera; family Tephritidae; genus Rhagoletis; species Rhagoletis pomonella. The sequence goes on along the minus strand of NW_023458567.1, from coordinate 15,512,609 downwards.
GAAAATTAAGAGTTTTATTGGATTGGATATTTTTTCAGGGCAAAAACTAAAAACCATGTGGCGGAAGCAAAAAAGCCAACACAGTAATTGGTTTTTCGATTGTACATTGGTACGCAGAGCTTCAAGCAAACACATGGACCTACATATTGGCTGATGGACGATGGCTTACCCGGTTTATGCAGGAGAACAAATTCTCGTTTTTTCGACGGATAAAGAAATCCTGCAATATGAGTTTATACATTGAACCTTTTACTAGCACTACGCGTGGAGAGCCATCGGATCCCGCTGCTTTATTGCCAGCGATTCCAACTGGTATACCTATAACACCGTGCGACAGTCAATTTTACACTTTTAGTAAAACTGCGTTTTAAGTAGGACTTTGAAATTTGAAAAATATGATTACATTAGAAAATTGTTTAAAAAATTCAGTGAAAATGTGCAAAAATTCTGTAGAATTAACACAGATTAAATATTTGGTGCATAAGAACGATTAAGTGGACTTACGTACACTGGACCACATCGTTGAATTTCGTTCTCTAACCTTGTTAGCATAAAAAAAAAAAAATTAATTAATTAAAATGGCATTTTCAATACCTATTCTGCCATTCGAATCACAAAATTTTAATATTTTCAAGTTCTTTCATTTAAAATTATTTTTTTGCAATTAATCAAAACTTTGAAACTAAAAAGTCCTTAAAAAATACCAAATTTTTACTATATTTGGCCCATAGTTTCGTAAGCATATTTATTGCTTCGCGAGTTTCAAAATTCTTATTTTTTTGTCGCAGCTCTTGCTATGGGACATGGTAAGTATATCTGAGCTTTCGCAAGTTTCCGGCTGTTGCGACTAATTCTCTAGGGTCAGAAAAAGAGAGGGCAACTGTGCAACAAAAGACATTTCGACTGTGAGAATTTTTATACCTTTCATGAGCATGAAATGGTATTATAACTTTGGTCCG
>NW_023458567.1:15481566-15511550 GCF_013731165.1 Rhagoletis pomonella | reverse complement strand
TTTTTTTTTAGTTTAGTCGTAACAATTTTTTCCGCGAGACAAGGAATCTCTTAAAAAACGGCCTATTGCTGTTTTTATTAATTATTTCAGAGCAGCTCTTACTTCTATAAATTAAACTGAGGCCTTTCCACGCAAGGATAAATTGGTTTCTCTATGCTGTTTCTTCTAGATTTGTGTAGGTTTTTCACGTCGGCGCTATTTCTTAACTTCACCAGTAAATCGTTGGTTCAGAGGTCTTCGTGATTACGTCTATGCATAGTACATATTTATTCCGATTCCGGTTTCAGTCAATAAAGCTTCGATGAAATTTTCAGGTTACGAACCATAACTGAATATAAATATTAATACATTTTTAAGTTACCATCAAATAGAAGAACGACCATCATCTGCGGTAAATATGTGTGGAAACTTAAACACCTACCCTCAACTTAGGAGCCACCGTTCACACAGGGACCATCTTTGAATTACTACAGAGAGGTGTTTTATGTTTCTCGTTGACTTCTAGGTTCCACTTTTTCCTTCTTAGCGTTCAATACAACATTTCCAGTAATTATTTTCTCGATTCGCTCCGCTTCTGCTCTCCATTCACTGGTTAATAATCTGTGATGATTGCCACAAAAGCTCTGAAGCGAGGGAGTTCCTGGTGAATCAAGGCACCGGACGTATTTTTATCAAGTCTGTGTCAGGTTTGAAGTACTTCCACATACATATGCTAATTCCATAGTCCATCTTCGCAAAGTACTTCTCCGAGAGCAAAATCAAATAAGTTTCTACTGTGGAGTTCAATTAATATCTCAGAAGATACATACCTGCATCCTCATCATAATCCTTCATGTGAATCCTTAAAGGATTCTAAAGAATTGTTAGTCGTAAACAGATGGTACTCCTCTTATGCTCTTTAAGGGAATTGCAATTTAATATCCATTAAATGAAAGCAACTGCTAAAAAAAATTCGAAACCCCTCATTAACGTTACATAACATTATTTTATTTCTTTAGCATTTTCCTTTTAAGTATTTCTTTAATAATACTTTTTAAGCTCAATATTTGTTATATTTCTGCATTTTTCATATTTCATCTTCCCCACGTTGTGGCGTCTTACGCTCATCCCAAACTAAATAACAAAAAAAAACAATAGAAAAAAGAAAACGACCACATCTAATCTCGATGAGCTGCATTTAATCTTTGACCCAACGCCAACCACATCCATCTACTTGCCATCTACTTTGGCCATAATCTCGTCCATTCAACCAACCATCTATCCATCCATCCATTCAACCATTGCATCACCGAGCCAGTCAGCCTTCGATTCCTAATTCACATTGCTTTGGCTGCAGCATTGTTGCTATAAATCGTCTTATTGGTGTATTCGATTGACTGCAGCCGCCAGGCAAATATCTGTCGCAGTACTTGAAAATCATAGCATAACAACAGGCGCTATTGCCATTCTTGCTCTCTGCTGTATGAACTTTTGAGGCTTTACGCTGGCGTTTATCGTTTTTTTTTTTGTTTGTCTTTAGCTCGCTTACTTATAAGTATTTATATGTATATTTTTTCTTGTTTGTGCAATTGTGTCCTTAGCTGCTGTTGCTGCAATTGACTTTGACATCCTTGAAACTGAAATGTAATGATGGCTGCGGACATGTTGCTAAGCCACAAGCAACACATAAACACACTTAGCATGTACAAGCACTCATGCACAGCATTTGGAATTGGCTTTTAGGCTGTTGATAATACGCTGCGGTTGTGGCTGAAAAGCAATAAGTCACAGTTAATTTAGACACTGATTGAGATTAGAGTCGGGGAAAAGAGAATTTGTTAAGAAAATTTTTGTGTTTGTTGGAGATGTTTTCGATTTGGAAATTCACTTGGGTGAAGAGTCTGGGACAACGTTTTTAATTTTGTGTAGTTCTGAAGGTTTTTTTAGAGACTAGTTGCACCAGCACGTGTCTCAGCAATTTATACTTTCAATACTTCATTTAGTAGCTTACAAATGTTCGCCAAATAGTTTACTTAACGGCGCTCATTAATACTCTAACTGTTTTTCGACCACCCAAGCCCCAAGGCTCCACGAATTCATGTACTGATTCTCATAAGTGCCTGGAGCCGTGAAACGAGTCACAATAGCCTGAATCCACCGAACGATCCTTAATCGCATCTATAGGCTCTCAACGACATTAAGTATTTGCCGTCACATTCACTCTATTGCAACGGAACGATGAACTCATATAGGCATCGGTTTATGATAATTGTGAATATGAATATGCAGGTGAAAATTAAAATGAAGATGAATGTGAAGATGAAGGTGGAGATGGTGATCAAAATGGCGATTTCGTTTCTAAATTTTTCAAAGAGCCGACGTTAGCTTTTGTCACATCCGATTCGTCGGTCTTTTGAATGGAAGCTTCTTATGGGTTCACTTAATATCTTTTGTGAATATCTGATGCGCTCGGATATATTGTTTTCCTTTAATTTTTAACCTTCATACGCAATCCAACAGATTAACATACCTATAGGTCTCCACGACGCCCGATAACGACCAGATTTCGCACGTGGGCTGCCCTATTAACGGCAGCTGAATATGTTCGATATATCTTTCCTTGTAGAGTCATCAGAAAAAAACATCCTTCTGACATTGTCCGTTAAGAAGTCTGAAAAAATTAATTTTGTTCAATGTTAATTTATATGTACATTAAACTTTTAATCAGGTACATGTACATCATTTTCGCACTTAATTTTTATTCCAAGCACTAACCATCAAATCCGGGAGAAAGCAGGTACATTCGATTTAAAACGTAATTTTGTCATATGGAAATGCTTACGTGCTAGCTGATAGTTACTCAATCTTATATAGATGCAATTTTACAGCAGCTGAGCACTAACAATTACATAAAAACATGCTGCTGGCGGCAGCTGCAATGGATGAAATAACATATACACACACATAAATACTACTCTAGCATAAAAGTGCGCACGTAAGTAAGTACATTATGCGCAACACTCTGCCAATGCAAAGCAGCCATACAATCAATACTTAAAGAAAATATGTATATACATATATATCTGAATATGTACTAACCATATGTATGTATGTACATATAATACTCATAATTATGTACATCAATTCATTGAAGCACGTAACTCAGACGACGGCTTTATTGAATTCGCATTTGAATTGGAATTTAACAATCTTTCAAGCCAATAAATGATAAGCAGTGAGCATACGAAATGAAGCTATGAACACCCACATATGTAAGTTCTCTTGGCAATAGCAACTATGCGGTATCTCCTGATACATATATATGTACATACATAACTACATATTTTTATGCAAATCCAAGTGTGCTCGTATAGAATTAAGTATACAGCTGCATTGGCGACATGCAGCAGTGATCAATTTGAATGGCTGCAGATGCGCTGTGCTGATATGACGGCAATAACTAATAACTAACGGCACACAAAAGCCATATAGAAGGCATGGATACTCGCATATGAATGAATGAATGAACGAATGTGAATTATAAGTTTTACCCAGTTACTTGCCTAAATGTGTTTGTACATACCCTTCAAAAAATGGGACTAATCCGGGATGACTCCGGGAGCAATCGCAAAGGAGCATGCGACTAAAACCACTTTTGATCTCTTTATATGAAATGAACTGATCGCTTTTGTTCGAGCATGTCCAATGAAGAGACTAATTGTTCACCTTTATACCCGAACGGGTATAAAAAGCGACTATTCACTTTTAAAAAATAAAAATAAAAATTTCCGCCAGCTGAGATTCGAACCGGGGTGCTCAGTTTTGTTTGGCGAATACTCTCTCTGTGTGAAGTGCGTACATATCATTAAATCGGTAATAGTACCCGTTAGAGATGAGTTGGGGACTAATTGATCTCCAATTATACCCATAAGGGATGAGTCGAGACTAATTAATGCCCAATTGTACCCGATTGAGAGTAATCTCGGAATACTCTCTTTAGAGATTAGTCGCACAATTTTTTGCAGGGTACATACGTGAGTCCATACAGTGCATGCTTGGGAAGCAAGTCAAGCAAATCGCTGTGTGTGGTGTGCCAAGTGGGTCGTTCAAGTCGTCAGGCGCATACAGTGCAATTTCAGCCGCTCGTTTATTAAAATCAAGTGGTAGCAAGGGATTTTACATGCATATCAAATAGTGGCAAGTGTGTGTAAGATTCCAAGTCCAAATAGTTGCAGTTGCTAAATGGGAGCAATAAAACAACATTGGTACTGGTAATGCTAATAGGAAATGATAATATTTTTCTAGTAGTTAGTGTGATTTGTTTGATACGGCAGAGTGTGGAAGGGAAACGAATTCAATTAATTAAAAAAGAGGAGAAATAAGAAAATAAATAAAGTTAAATAAAACAAACTAGTGTACCCGCATGGCGTTAAAACGCCAAAATTTAATTTAAATTTTCAAACCGGTGGAAATCGTCCTTATAAAAGTTTTAACTTCAAGAAATTAAACCTTGGCCATTAATCTGCCCTCTGATTTTTGAAATTCGAAAGAACGAGGCAGAGGCATTATATACATACCGTTAGATAAATATGACTTTTCAAATAGATGGCAACCCTAATTAAATATATTTTAAAACTAAAGCTTTCTTAAAACTTTTTTTTGACACTCATATTTTAATATTTCATATAATTTACTAAATTCCGCTTTTTAAACAGGTGGCAACCCTTACCAAACGTATTTTCAAACTTAAACCTTTAAACTCTTGCGTTTTACACGCATATTTTAATATCTAATATAGCTTGTGCATGAATTAATTAGATTCGTTTTTTTAAAGAGATGGCAGCACTTTTCAAAATATTTTCTAGCTACCACCTTTTTAAGCCTCTTTCGTTTGGCATCCATATGTTGGTATACAATTTCAATTATCTAGTTTCCATAATTCCAATTGAATTTGAATTTTTGAATAGGTGGCAACCCTTCTTAACACAGATAAAAAATAAAACGTTTTCAAAACCACGTCAATTGATACCCGTATTGTACTTTATAAATAATCTGAATTTAATTTTTTAAAAGGTGGCAACTATTTTCGAAATAGCGCCTAATTGCAGTCTTAATGGAGAAGCTCTTTATTTTGACGCCTAATTTTTAAAAATCAAATGAACGGTGCGGATCTGAAAGCATGGATTACTAAATAATTTGAATACAATTTTTAACAGGTGGCAACACTTTTCGAAAAAATAAAACCTTATTGTACATCGAACAAAAAAATCGGCTCACATATTATATAATATACATGTAAATGTGTTTAGGCGGCTACTAACACCAAGCGCCTAAATGCATGCTACAACCTCAATAAATTCGCATAAAAAGGGCGGCACAGATATATATGTACACTGTTATAACTGCAAAAATTTTCTTTATGCAAATTGTGCAAGTATGGTGCCGTCCATTTCTGAGGCCTCTCAAGTAGCCCAAGAAAAAATGCGTTCAGACCTGGAGGGTCCATGACACCCTTATAGGCCTCACAGAACGATTACTATAAAAGCTGTCTTTGCCTTTGTAATTTCGGCATTGTAGATTTCTAGCCCGGCTTTATAAATTTCTTGATCAGAAGACATAGTGCTTGTACGGACTATATTGAAAAGTCATTTGCTGGACGCTTTCCAGGAAAGCTCTTACTACTTAACATTTCTCCTACTCTTATGTATGTACATACTAATTAAAATTTTTTCAGTTCCTTCTCCAAAAAGGCCGCTCAGAACTCCCCTCTGGCTATTGACCCCTTTTCTAGGTCAATTCGATAAATTTTAGATTTTCTATCCTTATTTTACGCACACTAAACTTTTTCTTAAAACAAAAGTTTTTTCTCGTTTAAAATTTATAATTTCCTTTAATTTAACAAAAACTTTTCAGAACTATTGCCCAAAAAATGTCGCCATTGCCAGCCAAATTGTGCACACGCATCACTCATACGCCGTGTACGCCCTTTTTTTGTTAGTTTTTTGCGTGTGTGTGTGTGTGTGTGTTCTCACAAACGCTTAAGTATACTTTGATTACACTTATGTAATTGCTAAAGCAATTTCGATGCCATAAACGCTTTCATGCAACGTTTTCTAAATCCATAAATGACTGCAAACATAGTATGAGACGCATTTAACTTCGAGTGTGCATGTATGCGTCTGTGTCTTAGAATGTGTGCTGAGGCACGAAAACTTTGTGCGAAATTCAACAACTTGCCGCGCGAATACCGAATTGTGTTGCAGTCGAAAACTTTTTGGCGCTTACATAAGCCGACATGAGCTGAATGCCGTCAAACCCGTCGCCGCCGCGCCAATGTGTCAAGCCAACACTTTGTTCTGCCGCCGCTTCTCTTTTTGCGCTGTGCCTTGCTTGCCACTGCTGCGACACTCCACCAACCAATTGCAAACAAACAAATAAAATTCTAAGGAGTGGCGAGCAGCACGAAAAAAACAACAAATAAAAAGCGCACAAAACCAACACCAATTCGCCAAGTAAATCTTATGAAAAGCTCTACAAAACTGCTGCGGTTGTTTGTGCCACAAATGGTTGCAAGTATGCAACGGTGTTGATTCAATGGCTTTTGCTGCAGGAAAAGTGCAATTGTGGTTCAAACGGAAAAGAAGTAGCAGTAGATTTGAGAATTGGTAGCCGAAAATCATAGAAGTGAGTGAGGGGAAGTAGAGTTGGGATAAGCTGCAGGGGTGCCTACTACCAAAAAACGTTCGGAAAAGGCTTTAGTGGAGACTGCTTTCTTTTAAACCAAGTTTCAATTTTTTAAAGTTCTTTGAGACTAAATTTAAAATTTACCAGCATTTTAGGCGCTAAGCACTGTTATGTTGCCAACATCTGCATACATATATCGCCGCTATTAAATTTCACTCCCAAAGCAATTACTGAAATTACTTAGCTTCTTTCTAATATATAAATTTTATTTGAGCTTTTAAAAACTCATTAATCTAATGTAATGCAATATATGCTCCGCCTACAGTTACATACAGTTTTATAGCCATTTAATATGCAGTCATATTGTTGTTTTTGCGCGAAGTATAAGTGTCTCATATGAAAAGTAAAATCAAAAATTAATAATTTTTGGTTATCGTCTATTTTCCGTTGAATTTAATGAACATTTTATGCTTTTTATTATTCTTCTATCAAATATCATTATCCTTTGCTTGTTTTTAATTTTTAATTTTTCCAGCTTATTCTCAGTTTTTGAAATAAATTTTGCTTTTTTCATCATTTTCCGATTATCATTTTAAACTTCAATTTTATCGATAAAATATATTTATTTTAGGGTTTTAATAATTTTATACTTTTTACCAATTTTTGGTGACCCTTTTGTTACATATTTTAGTTATTGATTTTCGTTTTTCCGATCACAATTAACTACAATCCATATGTCTTTTTTTATTTATTTTTTCGCAACTTTGCGGTTAGTATGATTTTTTTTTTATTTTTAAGCTAAAACCTATCGTTTTTCATTTTTGCCTTTTTTATTTTGGGTTTATTTTTAGCCGACTTCTAAAAAAGGGGGGCGGGGGGTTATCAATTCGTCGGAATACATATTTTTTTTTAAGTATGGTACCGCATAACTTTGAACCACGTTAACCGATTTCAATAATTCTTTTTTTAAAGGAAAGGTGGTACCTCGCAGGGGGTCCCATACTAATTTTGTTTAGATCCGATCATTGGATCATGAAGAAATTAGCCATAATCTTAAATTTATATAGGAGAATTGAAGTCGGTTTAGTTTTTTGCATAAAAATTACTTGTTTGTAAATATCGTCGACATTTTATGAACTTTTTCTATCCAAATGTGGCTTAACTAATTATTTAAATTTTTCAACTACGTAATTCAATTTTTTCGTCTTCTATTTTTTTCTAATTGGAATCTCAATACTTTTACAAAAAGTAGTATTTTCATTATAATCTTTTAATTGATACTTTTTTTAGATTATTCTTATTTTTTACAAAAATAAATACAACAATAAATGTAAATATTATCGGTCATAAATTATCTGTTTCCGGTTTCCAATTCTTCCATCACATTTTATCGTGTTTGAATATTTTTAGAAATATTTGACAGATATTAAATTTCTTCGAACAAAAATAATCCTTTTTAACCGACTTCCAAAAAAGGAAGAGGTTATCAGTTCGTCGGAATATTTTTTTTTTTTTTTTTTTTTTTTTATGTATGTTACCGCATAACTTTGCACCACGTCAACCGATTTCAATAATTCTTTTTGCAACGGTAAAGGTAGTGTCTCAGAAATGGTCCCATACTAATTTGGTTTAGATCCGATCATTGGATCATGAAATATATAGATATATATATTTTTTTAAGTCGGTTTTTTTTTGCTAAAAATTACTTTTTTATATTAAACATTTTTTGAAAAATAAAGTCGTTAATTTCAAATTTTAATTTATTCGAACAAGAATATTGAAGATATTTTTTATATCATAAGTAGGCGTTATATGGATTAGAACTTCATCGATTAAAAATAATATACATTTTGTAATCTAATCAATCGGTCATATTTTGTAAGATTTCCTTTTGTTTTCTTCTTATTTGGTCGTTTTTATTATTATTTTTTTATTGTACCGATATTTTCTGATTTCTTTTATCGATAAGAAAATAGTTCTTATTTCTGTACTTCCATATTTTGTATAATTTTTTTAATTTGTGTTTGGTTTTGATCGATATTTCTTTCCTTTTTTTGATAAATAGACCTTCTTATATTTTTCTATCACATTTGGTGGATGCTCGTTTCCTTTTTTCCATAAATTTTGTCAACGTTTTAAAATTTTTTTATTGAACAGAACTAATCGTTATTTTGAGACTCTAATTTTTCGCTAAATTGTTTTTATCTCTGGAGAGCTGCAAACTGATTTAAGAAATTTTTATAGAAGAAAATTCATTTTCAATTTCTTGTGCGTCATTTTATATGAATTTTTCGTTTTTCTTGAGATCTGTAAACACTGTAAACAGCCCTAAATTATTTCTAATAAAATAAATGTAACTTTTTAATTTAAATTTCTTCGATATTAAAATAATCGCAACTATTTTAACAAAACTTTTTAGAGCATATTTCATTGAAGTGGAGTTTTCACATTGACCAGAATTTCGAAGGTGATTCATAAATATTGACTACAGATCTTCTTATATATATTTCATAAGTGGATTAAGAAAATCTCGAACAAGGACCTACACTTTTTACTTTTTATGAGAAGCTGCTTTTCAGAGCAGAGATACACACAGAGGTTTGCCATTACCTGCTTAGCGGCGCACGCTGTTAGAAACCCTTTTTTCTTTTCTTTTATTTCTGATGTTAGTCGGAAACCGGGCTCGACCTCAGTCCTGGGGAATGGTAGTGTGTCCTACACCACAGTGGCAGTTTGCACTTACACCACCTTAAAAATCACCCAGAAATTGTTTCGTTTTCCGCAGAAAGCAGGGCAATCTCAGAGTAAATGCCTGTTTATTCAAGCTTTCCTTCATCGTAGCAGCTCCTGCAGATGTCATTGTGCGAACCTCGCGACGCTCTGCAGGTGGATCTATCGCGTGAGTAGCCCAATAGCCATTGACATGTAGCATTAATAAGGGTTGTAAGAAGCGAGCCTCAACTCTTCCTCTTGCAAGCGTCCCATTTTTACTATTATCGTTCTCCTAAATATCAAGTTATTTCTTGTTTCCTGTTTTTATTCATAGTCCTAAAAAATCTTTCTTGCAGAATACCCCAGATCAAGTTTTAATTAATCTCCAAAATGTAAACATGAACTGCAAGATAGTAGGAGAAAATAGTGGTCAGCAATTTCACTACCTATTTACCTTAAATACTTACAAATTCTCCCTGATTGTCTGCCAATATATTTTCGCTACATTTAATAGCCTACATTTTTAAGTACATAACAATATAAAGCACATAACAACCGAAACCCGACCACACTTTACTCTGCGGCGGCAATCAATTGTAATAAAAATAGAATTTAGTAAGCAAGAAAAAACAAAAACACTTTCCGATGTGCCTCAAGCATACATCACTACACAAACAAAATGTTCATGGTAATAATAACGATAAAAACAAAAAACGCACACGTGGAAACTGGGCACTGGGTGAGTATTTTCAAAATTTAGTATCGCAATAGATTCGTACAATTACTATTTGCAGCTTGTTGCCAACTGCAAAATAATGCAATGCAATACAAGTTGCCAGCCAAATAAAAAAACTACAACTAAGCAACAATAACGTCCCAAGCAATTTGAAAAAAAAAACAAAACGGTGGAGTGATTGCAACAGTCCAAAAAGAAATATTACAAAACTCAACAAGCAAAACAGTAAAAACTGAAATAAAAGATAAAAATCGAATAACGAATATCCATGATTGCACGCAAAAAACAGTTTTTATTGCATTCCCATACGCGCAATTGGTTATTGGCCAGCAAAATAATAAAAACAAAGAAAGAATGGAATGCACTTTGCACGTCTCGCTCCTAAAAGTAGGCCTCTCTGCACGTGGGACTAACTTCGATTTTACCTTCACTGCAACCGCTGGTGTTGTGATGGACGTCGCGTTTTTCGGTTGCATTTAGTTACGCCGAGCCTTTGAATACATATTGCCTTTTGACCTGCCGTTGTTGGCGGTGACTGGTGATAGCAGTCACACACAAAGATTGATACCCTGCGAGAATCGGTTATAAATGTAATACTAGTTCTCAAGAACCAAACATTATTGAGGAACTTATCTAAGCTATTGAGCGCCAACTATATTGATCCAAGTATCGATTTCTATGTATATGTATGTAAATGTCGATAAGTGTGTCTGTATATCGGAATTAATGGCTATACCGACCACGCTTTACATAGATATCGAAAATAAAAAAAATAAATAAACGCATCAAGAGGCATGAAAAACACTGCTGTGTAGGTATGTCGATACACTTGACGTCAGCCATAGAAAATGAGAGAGGTCTGTCACCCGACAACATGGCCTCAGGAAGGGACACTCAACTATAGGAGCAATTAGCGAAGTCGTTGAGGCGGTACCAAAGGCCGAAGAAGCCTGCCACCAGGCGCGGCCAATAGTGCTGCTAGTCACACTAGACGTCAAGACCGGCTTCAACTCGGCAAGATGGGACGACATGCTGGAGGCCTTGGAACGGTCATTAAAACTTCCAACATACTCGCTAGATATCATTCAAGGTCAGAGAAAGAGAAGTAGTATAACCAGCGGAGCGGCACAGCGGTCTGTACTTGGCCCGGACCTCTGGAACGCCACGTACGAGAGACTGTTGCACACAGAAATGCCGGAAAGCGCCTTCCTTATCGCCTTCTCGGACGACGTGGCCGCCATCATAACAGCAAGAAACAGCCAGCAAGCGCAGCTCAAGCTGAACCAGGTAATGCGCAGCGTCAGTGGATGCATGAGCGATCACAGTCTGCAATTGGCTTCAGCCAAAACAGGAATCTTGCTCATCACCAAGAAACGGATCTCTACAATTACAAACATCACGTCAGCCCATGACATCTTTTAGGTCTACAAAATACCTAGGGTGAAGTTTGACAACAAACTCACATTCTGGGAACACATTCATGGGGTATGTGAAAAAGCTGCGCATGGCAAGGCGGCTCTAAGCCGGCTGATGGCGAACGTGGACGGCCCGAAGCCATGCCGTAAGAAACTTTTGATGACGGCAGTCCAGTCAGTGCTCCTGTACGGGGCAGAAATATGGGCCGACGCATTGAAAGTCAAAAAATACCGGATTCAAATGTATTCGGTCCAGCGCAGAGGGGTACTATGCATTGCTTCTGCATACCGATGCTTAACTGATTGTAAAGGTCTATAGACGTAAAATCGAGCATTGCCATTCAAATAACCCTATATTACTCAACAGTTCAGTTGTTGCCGATACCTATTAACTATTTAAGATATTTATCTAAAATCGTTTTATTTTCCAACTGGGGATAGGTGCATAGATTTTTATATATCCACATTTACACACCTACAAATCTAAATCTATGCATATAAAATAGCAACATTTTGGCAAAGCACGGATATTCAGCTGAGAATTTAAAGCATTCAGTTTCCGTGTTTGGTTTATAGTTCCTTCCTTTTTTTATTTTTTATTCTTCTTGGTAGCCGCTCATTTTCAGTGCAATTTTCATTTTATTTGCTTGAACCTTTTTTGGCAATTTGTACTTGTTTGCCACTCATATGCACTTTTGCACCCTTGCTTTGTAAGTCAGCGCCGCTGTTGCTATGCTTTTTCTACAATTTATTCGTATATTTGCTTTTAGTTTAAAGAAAAAACCCGGGTCGCTATAATAGCGTGACATTGCCAAAGCATGATGATCGGTTGATTACATGTCACACTATGATTACATCACATACAACGTCAACGACAGCGCCAAGCCAAACGTCAGATTAAATAGCTATTTATTATATTGATTAATCTGGTAATGTATTTTGTAGTTTTTATGCACTGGTCATATGACACACGTATGTAGTTGAAGCGGTGGATTTTATGTAATATTTTTTGGTATAGATTTTTCATAATTGTGTAATTAAAATACGAATTCGCTTAACGAGTTTTCAAATGCTAATTTTATGAAGAATAATGGGTTAGTTAGACGGAACTGCGTTTAAAAAAATATGCTTTGTGGATGTGAGCCACCTTACCCCAAGCAGCTTCATCCATTATGCTTTTCTTAGCCGACGCTCAGCTTTTAACTCCTCCCCGGTGATATGAGGTCCCAATACAAGGAAGGGTTTTGGTCCCATAGGTCGAATGGCTGCTGCTTCTCCAGGTAGTCTGTCAGCCTCCTCGTTTCCGTGTATGCATTTGTGGACCAGGACCCATAATAGTTGCAGGGTATTGTTTTAACCTAGGGTATTCAGTCTCCCTACACCATACTACCCGCGTTTTAAACCAGCAAGATGATATGGCTTTTAATGCAGCCTGACTGTGGCTGCAATGTGGCAATGTGTCTCTGCAGAGTTATTTCCACGCGAGCGCGAGCGAGGTATAAACCTCTGCTTAAACAGATACTAGGGTAGTTTCCCAGGGGAATGGATATCTAAGCCTTAGGTCCGAAAATCCCGACCCTTATACCTTAATCAGTTTTTGAGTCGTCTGTGCACCATCTTTGGATGTGTGGACGAAAGGTGTTATCTCAAACTATCTCATTCCAGGTCGCTTTGCTGCCTAGTTCGGTAATCCTCTCATCTATATTGAGCTGGGAGACAGGGATCTTGGATGCGGACTGTAACCCCATGATTTATCGGCCAGTATTCTGCATACTAATTAAGCCCGTATGGCTTTTGTGTACTCGTCCACTTAATAGCAGGCACAAGTCTTCATAACTGAAGCAACCGAAAAAAGTCCTATAATCGAGAGAACAAATTTGATAACCTTAAGACAAGGCTAGATAAGGATATCAAACTAACATAGATGTCAGTACTAACCCGAATACATTTTTCTATAGATCCAAGTGCTAAATATAATTTATCACCTCGAAGAATGAATATCGTCTCCATCCATAATCGGAAACAGGGTGCCTTCCGAATAGGTTTACGTTATAAATAGCCTGAGGTTGAAGTTAGTCCTTAAAGGAGGACACAAAAAATCTTGCTGGGTCGCAGTACTAATATACCGATTGCCTAAAAGTATGCTACATTTTACTTTACGAAATCATTATTTCAAGCGGAATTCTGACACGGATTTGAGATACATTGACACTGTAGCACGTAACTCAGTAATAACATCACCTGCTACAATTCTTAAACTAATTTATCTTACTGACAGCTCATAAATTTATTCAATAAACTCTCGCTTTTATGCGCAAAAAAAAACTATAAAATCCATAGGTGTCGTGAAAATTAATGACGAATGCTTTAAGACAAACAGTCATAGCCATAAAAAAGCCGCTGCCTTGCTGCCTTTGCATTCCAAGCAAACGATAGGGATTAAGTTATCCTCACACTTTATAACTTATCAATAAAGTGTGATAAGCAATACGTATTCACAAATAATAAAAAGCATAGAAAAACGAATGATTACAAACACACACAAGCCCAGCTACATTTAGGTATAAAAATAAAACGAACCACTGACTTGGCAAATAATGAAACGATATTAAAGCATACTTTCGAGCGTCATAAGCAGCAATTGGCAGCAAAAAAGTTACTTATAGGAACTGAAGAAGCAAAAGTGCGGCATGAGGAAGATAGAAAATGTTTAAGAAGAGTGTGAGCGCGAGGGCAGGTCAGGGTGGATAAAAAAATAAAAGAAATAGCTAAGGCAAAGAAATCACTGCTACTTTGTATACAAACTTGTGTGAACGCATTGACGTTTCCACCTGAGTCAGCAGAAAAAAACTTTACACACACAATTCACAAGAAAAAAAATGTGTGAAAGTGTATATGAAGTGAAAGGAAACCGCACCGCAATCTTGCATAATCGCTTATAAGAGAGGAAAATGAAGCGTAAAAAAAATTGTGAGTATAGAATGTAAACAGTTAGGTGGCGCTTAAACGATGAAAGCGATATTTAAAAAAACAAGTAAGAGCAGCGCTGTCTTCGGCTATGCCGAAGGCTTCATACCTTTCATGAACATCTGCAAATTTTACTTTGACAGATTACTGCTTTTGAATACATCTGCATACATCGATAGAGGAGTTACATACTTATATAAAAAATCGCATCTAAACAATCAGAGGTATGGAAGATATACTTTATATGGCACCAATCTAAGTGATTTTCACTGCTATGTGATCGGTATGTAAACCGGTAACACAATTTATTGGGTTTAGTTTCCTACATAAAGAAGATATATCGCAAAAACTGGTATCTGAACAATCAGTGGTATAGGAGATAAAGCTTATACAGCATAGATTTTGACGATTTTCTCAGTAGACTTTGTATTATTATTTATAAAATATCTTACGAAATTTATCAGTTTTAGCTGTTCAAATAAAGGAGTTTTACAGTAAAATCCCATATCTGAACAATCAGATGTATGGAAGATACATATATGTTATAGTCACCCGATCCTTGTTATTTTCACTGTAAGTATTCCGTTGATAATGAGCAAAAATGGTGCGAAATTTCATGTTCCTAGCTGCATAAATGGAGGAGTTATGATAAAAGACCTCATATCTGAACAATCAGTTGTATGGGGGCTACAGGTTATAGTGACCCGATCTTTGTTATTTTCACTGTAAGTCTTCTTTTGATAATGAGTGAAAACAGCGCGAAATTTCATGGTCCTAGCTACATAAATGGATGAATTATAACGAAAAATCTCATATCTGAACAATCAGTTGTATGGGAGCTATAGGTTATAGTTACCCGATCTTTTTAATTTTCACCGTAAGTTTTCTGTTAATAATTATTGAAAACAGTGCGGAATTTCATGTTCCTAGCTATATAAATGGAGGAGTTATAACGAAAAATTTTATATCTGAACAATCAGTTGTATGGGAGCTATAGGTTATAGTGACCCGATCTTTGTAATTTTCACTGTAAGTATTCTGTTGATAATGGGTGCAAGTACTGCAAAATTTCATGTTCGTAGCTGCATAAATGCAGAAGTTATAACGAAAAATCTCATATCTGAACAATCAGTTGTATGGGAGCTATATGTTATAGTGGTCCGATTCTTCCGGTTCCGACAAATGATTAATACATTATAAAAATACACCCACCTACCAAATTTTATCCGGATATCTCGAAAACTGAGAGACTAGATTGCATACAAACAGACAGACAGACGGACAGACGGACAGACGGACATGGCTAAATCAACTCAGCTCGACGTTCTGATCATATAAGTATACATTTTAATGGGTCTATCTCTTTTTGTTCTGGTACTTACAAACATCGGACCAAAGTTATAATACCATTTCATGCTCATGAAAGGTATAAAAAGAATGAAAGCATAATAAGAAATAGAGAAAAGGTATATGTATAACTAGTTAGGTGTTATATTTTGCAGGCAAGCCAGCCTCGAAAGTGTCATTTGCACAGATTTGCGAATCAGCTGAGTTGAGGCAGAGAGGTGTGAAAGTAGAATTAAAGCATTAAATTTCGTGATTAAGCGTGTTAATTAGGGGCAGAAAATATATCAGTAAATTAAAAGACATGCACTGAAAGATGATTAGAGGTCCAGTTGCCCTTAGCCGTAGCAAATGATTCATATAATAGTCATAATAATCTTTATTATCGATATATGTATTTATAGATTATTTTATATGTACATTCTATATTTGTTATCAGTGTTTTTATTGTTATCGAAATATTCATCTATATTGTTATCGAAATATTTGTTTGATATTTATCGATTATTTTATCGATACTTTCTATTTATTTATATCATAAGGTACATATTTATTGATCAGTATCGATATCCCTTTTTACTTATATAGTCATAGAAACCTTTAAATATATTTTTCGATGATTTTATCGACACATATTTATCGCTATTATTAAAAACTTATTCATCGATATCAGCACCCGTATTTCCTTCGTTTTTATTATGGAAATATTTATTGATGTTATCGCTGTATATATCGATACACTCTATTCATCGATTAAAATTTACTCATCGAAATAGTAGTATCTATCGATAATTCTATCAATAAATTTTAATTGTGTTAGCCAAACCGTTCGCTTCGCCGAATGTATTCGCTTCGTAAGTCACAATACTAGCCCAAGTATTGACATTTTAATGCAGGCTGCTTATTGCGTACTTAGCCTTAAGGATTAGATCGCCGGCAACCAAAATCGAAGATGCAAGGAAAATTGCGTACCGTATCGTATCTACTTTCAAGAAATATGTGACTGAATGGCGGAGGGGGCATATCCCTCTAACCAAAATAATACCAAACTATCAATAATTTAAAATTCAGGTGCTCTCATAGTTTAATTTCCTTCATTCCTGGCAAGCTGGTGAAGAAGCGAGTTTGCAGACGCATGAGTCGTCTTGTTTGGAGATCTTTTCCTTTGTATAGCAAGTGGTGAGTGTACTGCTCTTTTTTTATCCCGACAACTACTACAGATATAATTTTTTATTAAAAGCCATTGTTGAAACGTGGAAGCAACATCGCCGTGTTCTTACAGCGAATTTGTTTAATGTCAAAAGTTTCTCAATTCGTATGTTATCAAGACTTGGCCACAAAGTCCTTGAGACTTTACAATCGTCTCGTTTCGTACCTAGGTCACACTGTTATGGCTGTGGTAAGCTCATCAATTTTCCTCAAAAGATCAACATTTGGCGATTGTTGGCGGTTATCTGCATCACTGTACTCCATTTCTGAGCTTCTGCTGGCAGTCTGATGGGCTATTTTCTTCTCTTCGATATGTATGTATATGTCCAGGAACCTAGCATAGAGTGACGTTGACATGACTCAGTCATGCCCTGGCGCTTGATCTTTGGATTGGTTTTGGATCCTAATGCTTTCAATGTCGCTTAACTGTTAACAAGTATAGTGTCTTTCTCCGATAGCGACTTAGTTTTTTCTGGATTTGACAAGCAACTTTCTCTATGAGCTCTTATTCTAGTGGTACCATTAACTTATACACTGCCGGCAACTTAACTAGGCTCAGCCTTTGTTGATCTTTTTTTACTTGTATAGAGTTTGAAACTCCGATTTACTTATTTTATACAATTTTTATGAATATTAAATAAAAAAATAAAACTTTCGAGACTGAGGATCGAAAGGTGTATTTAATCAAGTGCGTGGAAGTGTAATCCCACAACGTTATTTCCAGAATAACGCAATGTCATCTTTGCCGTTATACAGCTCTCTCTTAAGTTCCTTCAAGATTGCTGCGTGTTCGCATTCCCTTGATGTAAGCAGTCCTTTTTACGACTGATCCTGTTAAGAAATCTTATGGCATCTTTAAGTGAAAGGTCATATTCCATAGCTAGATATGAAACTCTATGTTGCACCCTAAAGGGAGAGGTACTGGCATACCTAACTTTTCTGCACTTGCCTCGAGTTGCCATTTCCTTAAAAGGCTATACATAAACTGTATGAATGTTTA
Organism: Rhagoletis pomonella; assembly: GCF_013731165.1. NCBI lineage: Eukaryota > Metazoa > Arthropoda > Insecta > Diptera > Tephritidae > Rhagoletis > Rhagoletis pomonella. Next base: position 15,493,504 of record NW_023458567.1, on the reverse strand, counting down.
TATATACATATGTATGTAGAGTCTGCTACTCATATTTTGCTACAAAATTCAATACTATTTTCGTTATTATCCTCTTGTCTACCTCTATCCACCTATATATTCCTCAACTTCCAACCATTGCCCAAAGCAGCGTGCAACTTGAATGAATTAGATACTGCCGGACCAAAAAATGCCCAAAAATTATCGCAATGCCACTTGTCCAATTGTCAACGGATTTTATGATTTACTTTACACTTCTCCTCCAACAGCACTTGTGTGTTTATTGCTATTGTTGCTACCACTATTGTCACTGTAAGTAAATTTGCAGCTGTCCTTTTTTCTGTGGTTTCCATTTGGATTTATAACTGCAGGCAATGTCATAATTTCTACTTACTGTTGGCGCAATGGGAAAAGCTTCAAAAAGTATTCAGCAAATAACTTAGACAGTTGGAATATACACTGATGTCTACATATGTATGTAAGTAGGTATGTTTGTATGTGCGTATAAGGCAGGATAGAAGTCAGCGTAAAACGTACTATGTATTTGCGTTTTCGTTTTTCCTTCATTCATTTATTTATTATTTTGTACGCCTCTTCGTTTTGAATGGTTCTATCGCATAATTGATGGTTACGTTGGGGTTAAATGGTTTGTGAATGGGGCGAGAGATACCCGTTGTGGTATTAGATGAATAAATTAAGTCTAATGTAAGAGAAAAATTAGGAGTTTAAAATTATCATGAACACAATTTAGTAACTATTGAAGTAATTTAACCTTTGTAAGTATCAGGGCCCCTTTTCCAAGCGCTATCTTTTCATTTGTATGCTCGAAGAGATGAGATATTGATGAGGTTCGAAGGACTTCTGACTTTAGTTTACCGCCAATATTGTTATCGAGTGTGGCTTGCTGCTGTAGCGACATTACCTGCAGGCAAGCTATAGAAAAAAGCTTCTGAACTTTAAGTTAATTACTTAGTTAATTAAAGGTATGGGTATATCAGAGACACTGTGACCTGAAAGATATTTTGTGTCGCTTAAAGAAAAGGCCCTTAACCCAGTATGCCTAAGATTACTAAACGGGTATTGGTAACCGAATTCTTTATTAAAACGGGTACGACGATTGGAGCTTTTAAATTAATTAATCTTTGTCTAGCCAACAGTCACAAAACAAGTGTTCAGCAATTTCGTCATCTTCAAGTCACAGTCAGAATTTCGGTGCATTAATCGCTGTTGGTTGTTACCAGTTGAATAATCACAGAATAATCCTAATACGAGTTCTGTTTAATTGAATAGTATTCGATTTATTGAAAGGGAAGCCGAAAAACCTTGCCTCTTCCTTGGCATCCGCTGAGCCAGAGTTTTTGCAGTAGGCCTATGGTGGACTTTGTTAACTAGCTAACCCCTTGGTATGATATAGGTCAGCCTTATAGTGTTCACTGTTTCCGTTAAAGCGACGTCCACCATTTCTACAAAAAAATTTATTTTTCCCATATAAAAATACATTAAAAATTTTGAGCGCTTTAAGTGACCTCTAAATATTTTTTTATTTCATATATGTTATAGAACAATCCTAGGGGGTAAGAGCATTACCATTCCGACTTTACTGTTTTTGGACCACCCTAATTTACATTCTAGCTTGATATAACTTAATTTTTATTTATCGATATGATTATTTTTATCTCTGTCGAAACATTAATCGATATTGCCGCTGATTTTATTTACACATTATATTTATCGTTTTAACTTAATATTCACTCATTGATAACGGTATCTTTTAGATAATTTAGTCGAAATATTTATCGATGATTTTATCAAAATATTTTTAATATCATTCAAAATGTATTCATCGATTGCGTTAGTGGAGATTTCAACGATATGCTTATCGAAATATTTATCGATGGTGGGGCGTGAAACTTGTGTTTTAACAAGCTTGCCGCGAAATAACTACTACTACCTGTACGGGAGGGCTTCGAATCAAAGGGGGGTTTTCAGCGCTTCGCTCTAGCTCCGCTCCGGTATTTTATTTTGGTCCGAGCTCCACTCCCACGCACTTTTACATATTTTCTTTTTGATTGAATTGTACATTGAACAGAATGGCCAAGTAAAATAAATAGAAAATAAATTTATTTAAAGTGGTTGTTTTTAGTGCCAAAAATACCAAAAAATTAAGTGAATTTGTTAATTGAAAATTATTCCTTTAGGAGCTAAGGAGCTAATGAATTTTTTTAGCTCTTTGCTCCTTACCTTCTTGCTCCTTTGCTCCGCAATCGAAATTATTTTATACAATTATGCAATTTTTATGGGCGCAACTGGGTGTAGTTATGGCAATGAAAAATTACTGGGTAGTTATCCATCATTTACAAATCAAAAAATTTGGTCGTGCAAACTTTCACTTGCGTTATTGAATTACTTTTCATGTACATATATATGATTACTTAGAAACTACATACTAATGCACATACTTCTTACATAAATATACTTATTACATTAATCACTCATCCATCAACTGACACCTGAACCTCCTATTTCGTATTCGTCATCTACTCAGCACCATTTGTCATATACAAATGTAAGTAAGTACTCTCCTCTAAGCCATCCCAATTTGTTAGCTATCAAGCGCAGCATGAGGCACTGTAGAATGCCAGGTGCCAGTTCGTCCCTTTTTTGCTCTAAAATTTTAAAATAATATTAAAGTCCTTAAATTAAAATTGAGCAGCTACTTAGTACAACTGTCAATTTGACATTTACCCTTTACACGTACATACATATAAATTTATAAAATTATTCATGTGTATTGTATTGCAGATATGTAAGCGCATCGATCTGCGAAAATAAAGCAACTATATAAATAACGGTATAAACACTTTGGACACGTGCCAACGGCACATTCCAACAATTGGAAATATTTTCCCGCATGACGATGTTTGTTAAGAAGTCAGTTCGGCAAACATCTTTCCAATGTAGCGTGACGAACATTGTGGAAAGCATTGAAATTTGGAATGCAAAAAATGGAAACTTGGAAAGCGAGTGTGTGATACGAGATGCCGTTAATTTGACTTTAGCATTGTTGTTGTACTAAAAACAGCTGAGTGGAGGGGTTTGCATAGGCGATTTGCTAACGAGAATGGCAGATGTGTATAAGTGCCTACATATAAACACACATGCATAAGTACGAATATATAATTGAAGTATTCGCTGCAAGTCGCCTTGGCGTATGAGTGATTTTTTTGACTTTCCTTTTGCTTTCATTTTGGTCGAAGTGCTTGAGTGCTTGCCTGAGTGAAGATTGTGCTGCACACGCTCAGTGAAGTATGTGAGCTAATTTGCGCTGATTTTAAAAAATATAAATATTTAATACACGTAGTTTATAAAGTAAAAAATTAAATTCGGAATTTTTTCAAAAGCACTATTTTTTTGTTCTAATAAAAAAAAAAATATAAAAATATTGCGTAAACTCAAATTAACATTTACTTTAACAAAATAATATTTGAAAGGCTGGTCATCTATGCTTTGGCTTTTATAAAATTCTGATTAAAGTTTCGGTGCGAAAATTTAATTAAAATTTTACTACATAATCCAACAAAATAAATGGAAAACCAAAATTCCAAATTAAAAGTCACTTTGTTATAACATTTTAGAATAGATTTTCCACCTTTAAATGAAATTTAGTTTGTTTTATCGTAAGACGAAAATAAAAAATTTTCCAAAAAAATTTTGTGTAGCTAATTTTTCCATTTACTTTATATGCTCCTCTAAATATAAATATTAATATTCTAATACGCCAATAAACCTGAATATTCCGGGAGAATTTCAAAAAAACTCCGAACAATACCCGAAAAGTTCCGAACAAGTCTCGAAAGGTACCGAAAAAACTTTGAAAGCTCCAAAAAAAATTGACAACAGATAAAAAGCTTTAAGATATCCTGATAAAAGTTAAGCTTTCTAAGCTCAGCTAAATTCTTGTACGTCAACTCGGACAGAGTTTTGAGCTGGAGAAAACTCAGCAAATCTGGTTCCATCTAGGGCAAATAAGATACGTGCTTTCAACTTTCAAAGCTGTCGACGATGATGACCTAGACTTATCGGAAATGGCGTTTTTTCAGCAGATTTCGGACTTTTAATGGTTTTTTGAGATTTTGTCTGGGCCTCTCAGAACTCTTTTCTGAACCTACTCGAAGTTTATTGAACTTTTCAAATTCTCCTTGGAATTTTTTGAGTTTCTAGTAGTTTTTAAAGAATCTTTCTCAATTATTCGTGATTATTGTGGTTCTATTCAAGACTTTCCGAGAATCGCGAAATTTTCATGAACTGATTTTGCAATATATTTTCGCGACATCGCTGAATTTGTTCGGGATTATCTCTTAACTTATCGAATCTTTAGAGAAAATATCGAAACTTTTTAGTTTTTAGGTAATTTCGAAATTTTTCGAGATTTTTTCGGAGGCTTTCAGAATTCCGTACTTTCGGGAACCGGAACTTTTTCATGACTTTAAGTAATTTTCTGAGTTTTTTTCGGGATTTTCTCTTAACTTATCGAACCCTTAGACAATAAATACCTATATCGAAATTTTTTGGCTTGCTCCGATATCATTTTGAAAATTTTCAACTTTTTTCAGGACTTTCAGTGTTATTTCGGTGAAGTGTCGAGATTTTACGGGCCTCACTGAGGTTTTTTAGTATTTCGAATCGATTCGTTATCGAATCTCTTGAGATTTTGTCGAAAGTTTCTGATTTCTTGTTTTTTTTTCGTTTCATAATTAGTTTGAAATTCCATTTATGACTTTAACGCGTCCCCACTACGCTAGTTAACCTAACCTAAAATGTTGCACCTTTTTGCATGTCAAAACAAATGGCTTTAATAAAACAGGATTCTGATAAAAATTTAAAAAAAAACATACATATATGTTACTATCAACAACAAATCAAATGCTAATTTTTAAGGCATAAAAATAATGCTGAATTCTTTTTTCAACGTTATACATTAAATTTTTAGTAAATACCTACATGAAAAAAAAAATTATTTTCATACATATTATATTAACTTGTTATACTGTCTGGTAACTCCAAGAAATTCAGGAAATTTTTTTATAGAGTTGCCACCTAATTTTCTTGTATATCCAAAAAAGGTGAATTTTAATTTGAGATGAGGTTTATTGAATTAAAATGTATAATATTGAGCAAATAAAATAAATCATTTTTAGCCCTGAAATAGTGCCTAAATGACTAAATAAAAAATCTCACTACCTTGGAACCCCAAGAAGTTAAAAAAAATGGGGGGTTGGCATCAAAAGTTAGGTAGGCACGTATATTTTTTACGTCATACATTTTGACAAGATGAGTTTTGATTTGAACAAAATTTTTAATTTTACTATAAAAATAAAAAAACAACGTAAAATTAAAACCAGAAATATCAAAATTGTTGTTAGTAGTGGATAAGTGGTTACAGCTGCGATCTACCACTCCTTAGGTCCAGAGTTTGATCCCGGGTCCGAGTAACATCTAAATTAGAAAAAGTTTTTTTAACAGCCCTCAGCAGGCGATGCTAAATTTCTTGGTGTATTTCTGCCATGAAAAATATTCTCATAAAAATCCTTTTGCCTTTCGGAGGCGGCGTAAAACTATAGGTCGCTTCATTTGTGTAACAACATAAAGACACACACCACAAATTGGCAAAGGAGTTGGGCCAAACATTTGGTAAATGTATAAGCGCCAAAATATATTATAATTATTAGAAGTAGTATTATTTTTAAAAACTAAAAAAAGAAACTATTATATCTTGTGAGTTTGGACAAATTAATGGATATTCATTTCTAAATAAAATTTTTGATTTTGAAAACTCAAAATATGATTAATAAAATATTATTAATTATATACAAGTATTATTTACATAAGTATAACATGCTCAAATGACTCGAAGTCCGGACAAGGAATATATGTAAATTTAATAAATAAAAAAATATTCGAATATAATTAATTATATTTTTCCTTAAAAACTTTATAAAATTTTAAGCAATGATCGGCAAAAAGGATAATTTTTGTTTATTTTTGTATACTTTAAAATATTAAGTGCGGTTTTCTCATGTAGGTTTTAAAATTTATATGCCCTTTAAATACATTTTTTCAGAACAAAATTTGTGTTTAAAGGGCAGATAAATTTTGAAACCTACTTGAGAAAACGGCCCTAAGTTGTATACAGTCTGTTTGAAATGTAAGTGTACACTGTACGCCTTATTCTAATAAAATATTCACAATTATTTTCATGAAAATTTTTTTTCATTAATTATTTAGTTTATTCTATAACATACACCATATAAATCAATGTTTCACACTTAATAGAAAGCTCACAAAATTATAGAATTTTTTTTGGGGAGGGTATTGCGCATTTTCTTCCATATAAAAATAGATTTTGATCACGCGTTATATGGAAGAAAACACTAAAATTCAACGGGCTACAAAACTGCGTACATGCAAATTTTCTGGAAAATTTGAATAAAAATTTTGAAATTTTGATGAAATTTTTTTGAATTTTTGTGAATTTTATATGAAATGCGAAACTTTGATTTATATGGTTCATGTTACAGGATGAAATATATTTTCATAAATAATTAATGAAAAAAATTTTTCATGAAAATAATTGCTAATATTTTATTAGAACATATGTAAATATTTCGCAAAAGCGCAGTAGTAGTAACTGAAACATGCGAACAATTCTTTGATTCTCAAAAATTTTAAATTATTTTAATTCTGGATTCCACAACTGTAACTCATAACCACAACCAACCAACCAAACCAAAAAAAGCACCTTCAAAAGCGACAAAATGTTCTGCCTTAATTTATACTAAAAAGTGTTTCTTTCACTTATAGATATTTTCCTCAGTTCCAGTAGTTCCAAAAGTGCCAACTCTTTAAATTTTCAACACAATCAAGCTACTAAATCGATGTCAGCACCCTGGCTTTGCCAACCCGATTCATTCGGTTAAATATAAATAAGTATGTATTCCAAGCTTCTAATGAGCGCTCATAGTAACATACACACATACAACCGCACAAACCGTACATGTGGTACGCTTGCATACACTTGCTATTCAATTCAATTCCGTACTGTTGAAATTGGCAAAATTATTATTTTACTAGAATATTCTTAGCGACGCGCACATCCTGACATCCTGAAGAGCGGCCATATTCAGTTCATGTACGTTCAATCAACTTTCGCCTTGCCTTGCCTGGTTTGCTGCCTGTTTGCTGTGTGAGTTTTTTTGGCATGTTTCGTTTTTTTTTAATTTTTTTTTATTGCATATTATTGTTGTTTCTTTTACAGTTGCGGCTTATTTGCTGCTGTCTTGGCTTATATATGTTGCCGGCGTTTAGTCGTCACGTAAATTCAACAGTCAACACATATTCGTGAGAGCATACGTACGTGTGTGTGTGTGACAGAAAAAAATAATTTTAAGGAAAAACATACAAAATATGTAGTTATGTGTGCATATGTCCGCAGCAATTGCCCATATATGTATGCATGCAAGCTTTTATACATACACACATACATATTTGCTTTTACGTGTAGTGTAGAAAGCAAAATATTTTTATATGCACGCAGTCATGCAAGCGTTGCTGTCATGCACAACATTTCGTTAAATACAACGAAAGGCAGACTAAAAAGCAAATAGCAAATAAATAAATAAAAAGTACAAGGTGAAATGACATAAGTTCATGTAAAATGGAAAACATTCATTTGCAGTAAGTAATAGTTCAATTGGTGTTGATTGCAAGTGCAGAGGCCAACAAAAATTTAGGAAATGATCCAACAACAAAATTTAAAAAATTTATATTTACACTTAAAATAGCAATTCTGCATAAGTCCCACTCGCGACTGAAGTGAAGTGAAATTTTTTCCAATTACTTGTATGTTAAATCTTAATTTTAATCCTAACTTTAATCGTAATCTTAGTCTTAATCCTAATCTTTACATTAATCTTAATTTTAATCATAATTTTAATCTTAATCTTAATCTTTTAGTCCTAGTGTTAACCTAAATCTCAATCTTAATCTTAACCTTAATCCGAATATCAATCCCAATCTCAATCATAACCTCAACCATAATCTCGATCTTAATTTTTATCTTAATCTCAATCTTAGTCGTAATCTTAATATTAATCTTAATCTTGATCCTAATTTTAATGTTCATCTTAATCTTAATTTTAATTCTTATTTTAATTTTTGTGTTAATCTTAATCTTGATCCAAACCTCGATCTAAATTTCAATCTTATTCTTAATCTCAATATTAGTCTTAATTCTCATATTAATATCAATCTTTATCTCAATCATATTCTTAATCGTAATCTTAATCTCGATATTAATCATAATCTTAATTTTAATCTTAATCTCAGTGTTGATATTAATCTTAATTTTAATCTTAATCTCAGTGTTGATATTAATCTTAATTTTAATCTTAATCTCAGTGTTAATATTAATCTCAGAGTTAATATTAATCTTAATCTTAATTTTAATCTTGTTCTTAATCTTAATTTTAATATTAATCTTAATCTTAAAGGTAACCTTAATCTTATTCTTAGTCTTAATCTTAACCTTAGCCGCAATCTTAATTTTAATCTCGTTCTTAATCTTTTTTTTCAGTTAACGTTCTATTCCTTTTTAGTTAGCGTTCTTTTCCTAGTATGTTTGCTTAGAAGATGTTCGTAAATTTAGGTTATCGAAACGAAGCGAGATTTATTGATCCGAAGCCATCCTTTCATTCGTGTCCATTTTAGATCCAGATATGGGTAGCAAAGTGATTTTCATTTATTACCATGCATCTTCTTCACTGCCTTCTAAAGTGCAAATCTCACCTTTTTCTTACTGGGAAAAATATTGAAAAGTCTCACAAAGTCCATGAAACCTCTCTGAAAAATAAAGCTGTAAAATCCCCAAAAACTGCCGGAAATCCAAAAACCAGATAATCCCGAATATTCCCTACAACCGTAAAAGTCCTAAAGTACCGAAGAAAATTTAAGGTTCCTGAAAAATAAAACGAGAAATTAAGAAGGAAATCCAGTCCCAAAAAAATACCAGAAAAGCCTAAAAAATCCCCAAAATGACTTAACACCCCAGAGGGCCTGAGAAAAATTCGTTGTTTTCTGAAAAAAATAAAACTAAAAACCCCGTAGGAATCCTACAAAGTCCCCAAAAGAAGTCCCAGAAAAGTTTCCAAAATTCCCCAAAACCGCAAAGGTCCTAAAAAATTCGAAAGTTTCTGTAATATAAATCACCTGCCCTGTAAAGTCTCAAAAGCTTCAGGAGAATCCAAAAAGTGCTGAAAGTTCTCAGAAACCCAAAAACCATAAAGTCCAAAAAGAATTCAAAGTGCCTGAAAAATAAAACGCGAAAGTCCAAAAACCTACCGGAAAATTCTGAAAAGTCCCAAAATTCCCTATAACCCCAAAGGTCCTAAGCAAAGTTGATAGTTTCCTGAAAAATAAAACACTAAAAGGCCCGAGAAATCCTATAAAGTCCCAAAAAACAAAAAAAAAAAAAACGGAAGAGTCCCAAAAAATTGTCCATAGCCCCAAAATTCCTAAATTCCCAAAATTCGAAGGTTTCTCGAAAATAAAACACGAAAAATTCTATAAAGTTCCAACAATTAAAAGTTTACTGAAAAATGGAAATGGCTCGAAAAATCCTTAAATGATCCAAAAAATTTCTGATAAAATGCCAAAAGTTCCCCAATATCCCAAAATAACCCCGAAAATAAAATATTTCTTTAAATTTTATTATCCGTTCTTCTTAAAGATTTGAGCTATGTAATATAGGAAATAGTTTTCTAGCTGCTGCAAGCATCAAAGACGCTAATTTTGCAATAAAAAAAAAAAAAAATTGCATAAAAAAGGTATGATTACGTATACGACACGGCGCACAGTGGGACGTCCCACATAAGCTGCGGTCAAAACTAGTAACCGCATTAAAACTTCGCGTAAACTGAATAAGGAAATGTGGAAAATTATAGTCCACCGAACACCAAAAAATTGGCGCAAATGTTAAAAATGCATATTTTGATGAAATTTGGTTTACTTTGATCGTTTTGTTAATTTTGGGGAAAATTTACAAGCACATTTATTTTATTTCTAAAGCACTTCCTTTTAAAAATTATGTATTTGCACTGAAACCTTCAATTCTAACTACAATTTATAGAACAAATGCCGAGCTAAGGGAAACAGGACTTTTGCCATCGAAAATTTTAACTGAAACTCTTATGAATTTCAGTAAATACATATATGAAAATGTAAAGCAATGCTTAACCAAAGTTGTATTAAAGAAACTGGTCATCAATCAGTTTGGCTTGTTATACATACAAACATATATTCACGCTGGTAGAAAAATTTATTTAAATAACTTGCGAAAAAACAAAATTTTTTCCTACATTTTATTTTTTACATGGTATCAAAAATTATTTTACATGGTATCAACTATTATTTTTCTTTGGTTTAGTTGCTAAGAAACTGCGTAATTTTTTTTTTCAGAATTCGCTAGTATGTTTTTACTATATTTTGCTTGTAGTTGGCTTAACAAATGAAATAGTTGGAAAAAGCAACAAGAATTCAGATGGCGAACTTAGCACAGTGCATAGGCAACTGGCTGAGTTAGTGGGATCGTCGGTTCGAATGAGGAAATGTTGTGATTTCCGAAATAGCTATCTTTTCTAACATTTTTTCAAATTTCCACAATAAGTTTTTCAATAAAAACGGCCTCAAGCTCAATAAAAATTTTTGAATATAATTTTTTGCCGCTGTAATCCCATTGTGCGGCAGCTGCTGTAGTAAGTATAAAACTCTCATTGAAATAGCTGTAATTTTCATAAAGTCATAATGTATATATGTAGATACATATGCGTATGTACTATGTCTGCGTGTATATATGATTATTAAACCACAAGGAAACGGCGAACATTTGTACATCCATGTCAATGCAATTTTACCCTTTAGTAATAGCCTTTTACCACAATCGATAAAAACTCGTAAGCGATTTAATCCATTTAATGAATATTTTTTCCATTTATTGAATTTTTTGTTTTGTTTTGAAGTAGGGACGAAATTATAATAAGTAAAATCTCTGACACACAATATTAAGCTTAAAACGGCTTGAATAGAAGACATAAAAACTACAAAACTGATTTTACTACCAGGTTTTGGTAAGGCAAAACGATGTTATAAAAGTTCAAATCTGCCACAGCACATTATTATAGCATTCTACATGCTACATACATATATACATACATACATATGTATGACAAACTCAAATATGGATTATGACACTTTAGCGGTGCACAAGCCAACATTTTGATCAAATCCAAGCAAACATAAGTACTCGTAGCTATGTATGTATGTATTTACTTTTTATGGGTTATATACATACATAGCTCGACCACCTTATTTTCCCTTATAGATACTTATGCTACATACATATGTGTTTTCATACGTCTATATGACACGTACCCTTTGTACAAATACACCTTTGCAAATATCGTAAGCTGCTGACAGAACTAATACTTGCACGAAAAACGGAAAGTTCAAAAGTGAGGAAATTGCGAAGAGAATATGCGAAAACATGTATGTAAGTGTGTTGCTAAATACAGATTTGGATAAAGGGGAATTTCTATTTCTAGCTGACAAATTTTCGTCGGATGTACTAAAATAGAGATTTAAATGAAAGCAAGTGGTGTTGACGTAAAGTTTTATTGCATTTTCTGTATATCATGACATACTCTTTCAAGCGTTGATAAGAGTTGAAAAAAGTAGGTTACTAATTACCAGGGAACGGATTTTATGGAAATTGCCTTTTTTTCTGCTAAAGAGATAGAGTATATTCGATTAAGAATGTCCACGATTTAGCTTTCCCTGATTCCATATATACATATTTGATGTTGCCTTTTTTTGCCTTTTTTAAGATATTTGCCTTTTTTTGCCTTTT
>NW_023458567.1:15462260-15481556 GCF_013731165.1 Rhagoletis pomonella | reverse complement strand
TTGCCTTTTTTTGCCTTTTTTAAGATATTTGCCTTTTTTTGCCTTTTCTACCTTTAAAAAGTGATTATAGCATTTACAATTTGTTTTAAAGAATACAAAATATACACATGCCCATGCGGCTTATAGAAGCGCAGGGACCTCTTGCCAAATTGGTGTTGGAAAAATTCAAAGCCGTTTTCTCAGCTAATGAAGGCTTGGAAACAATAAGGGGTGTGGATAAAATTGTAAAGGGCGAGGAAAACGCCCTTATTCCTGATAATATGAACGTTTCAAACGTTCCATATTGAAATTGGGCTCCACTTGTATCAACTTGCGTCGAGCGCACATTTAGTACATTCAAGGCTTTTCTTCGCGAAAATCGAATGAAAATGCTGCCAGAAAACTTCAAAATGCATCTTGTGGTTCAATGCTACTACAACTATACAGATTAAAGTTTTATGAGTTAGAAACTCGAAAGGATAAAATAGTCAAAGATTCAAAGTACAAATTTTTCGTATAATGAAACTAGTTCATAGTTTTTCTCTTTTTACTTGTAATATAAACATTTCTAAAATAAATGTATTTTTTGATTGTTCTTCGTATTTTTTGTCGTTTTTAGTGCCTTATTTTGCTTTTTTTGCAATACCTAGTGCCTTTTCCTGCCTTTTTCGCTATTTTGTTTTGCCTTTTTTTGCCTTTTTTGCAATACCTAGTGCCTTTTCCTGCCTTTTTCGCTATTTTATTTTGCCTTTTCCAGCCTATTTCGTTATTTTATTTTGCCTTTTTTATAGGTTTTTAGGTCCTAAAAATCCGTTCCCTGCTAATTACCATATCCAGATACCTACACAAATTTAGCAAACTTAAATTAAATATGTCCGAATTTTTTGAACCTATCCCTTGTTCTTCAACCATGCTGACCTTTCGTTGGATCCCAAGAGCTCTCTTCTAGTTAGATAATGACGACACTATTTAGGTCCATAAATAAATGGACACTCGTACGAGAAACACCGAATGAATATCACATCCTACTCGTTATGCGGGCTACAAGCGGCACGAGGTATGCTGGAACACGTTTCTTCACCTCTTTGTTCTACCTCTATATCTTCCCAAACGCTACTATGTAGCACCTTAGGTTTTATTGGGCGTACCTTAGGGTTTATTGGGCTTTAAGGGAGCATGTTTCATCCTGCTTTCCAACTTTGCCGCAGTATAATTACATAGATATTAGTTTAAAAACCACTAAATTTTATGGCATAGTCTGTAAGCTTCCCTTAAAGATGTTACTCAGAGAGCACGCCACTTTCTATTCTCATGACCATTTCGAATCCATCTGTAAAAATGGCAATCTCATCGTAGCTTAGAAGAGATCAGAATGCACTTCTGTCAGAGAAATTGCACTTGAAGATAATATCAAAGGTTGGCCTTAGTGATTCGATATTCACAGCTATATGTTCCACCCATTATAGTCCTAAGTTCAAGAGATAGACGTATAGACATGCCAGTCGTTGCACCTTTTTCCAGAAGCGGCTTGGTGTCAATCGTCTCCCACCAGTTCAACTATAGGTGCGAATGGTCCTTACAAATACTGTATATCCAATGTATATGTATGTACCCAACGAAGACCCAAGCCTTTCCCAATTGTACTCTTGCTGTTAAAGTGTATTAAGTTGTATTCTTCTCAGCTCATCGGGGAAAGTTTAGGCTCGAGAATTACTCATAGAAGTTTTATCACTTTCAATTAGATTATATAGATCCCAGCAGACTTAGCGAAATAGATTGAGGTTTATTTAATATTGTGCAAGGTGACCCAAAATTATTCACCCAAATTGGTTTTTGAACAACTTTTTTACAAAATAAAACAGAAGATATTGAGTGATGGAAATCTTTACTTGGACCTTTACAATTTTTTCTGTTAAATAGAAAAGATGATATCCGTCAATTGGCTGCCGCCAGTGTTGATATCATTTTATCGCATTAACGATGACTTTCGACAAGATTTCCGGTGATAACTGTTCGCTTTCCTGTCGAATATTCTCCTTAAGGGCTGCCATTGTCTGAGGCTTGTTGGCATAAACCCGCGGTTTCAAGTAGCCCCAAAGAAAAAAGTGATTAAGAAGAAGGGTTATTAATTTTGCGCTACTTTGCACATCCAGAAAAGATGTCGTAACGAATTCTTTATTACTAAATGACCGCTCTCACGTTGATGATAGCTTCGTGAAAAATTGTCCCAACCGATCTTCAGAAATTCTCGGTAGAAAGAAAATGTTCGTTTGTAATAGGAAAATGGGGTGATAGACGGGCTTACAAAATTGGTTACTTCCATTTCGCTTTCATCAACATGGAAGGGAACAGGCATGGTCCTACTACAGTCGCGTCCACGTAACTGGAATGGCCCAGATTCAGGATGAAAACTATCCTAAAAAACTCTTTGGCGAATTTGTGTGGTATTTAGGCTCAACCACAACAGGACGTACATGCCAACCGATTTCTCCAAGCAACATTTCCTTAAAGAAACAAATATCAGACGAGAACATATTGTCATCTGAATGCGATATGAGAATGACAAGGGACATTCAATGATCATTGGACAACATATAAGTACGGTGACCATCCGCACTTTATTTCAAAGGGCAGTCTTTTTTCGTGAGATCAATAGAAACAGATCTGAGCCACATGTAGTTCGTTTGAATAGAGTTTTGCTTGACGGTATCTAGGGCAGAATTGAACGACTACAGATTAGTTACCTTCCGTGCCAGATCGCTCGCAAATCACCCGGATGTCTTAAAGCAATAACTAAAAATTTAAATAGTAATAGAGTCTAGATGTTTACAATCGCATCTTTCGCTAAGTCTCTTGTCGGAAACTAATTGTCAAAGCAGGCGTGCAAGAGTTTTGTCTAGGATAATTTCAGCTAGACTAAAGTTTGTCGCAAAGAGAACCGGGGGAATTTGAGGAGTTTTGGTCGGTGCGAAGAGAAAGATGCTCGTGACAATACCACTACATTGCCGTATTTTATATTAAGATTTTTAAACTGGTTCGTAAGATATACATGATTAAAAGGAACCAATTTTTACTTTTAGTTAAATAACGGTAAATTTCAAATATATCGAAAACGTATCTATAGAAAAAAAAAATTAACACGATTTTCGGAATCACCGAGCAATTCTACATAGAAATTGGACAGTGGCGTCTGGAGAATAAAAAACCAAATTAAAATTTGTGATCCAGTGTTATTAATAAGTACATTGGATCATTTTTCAACATAATTTTATTGAAAAATTCAACCATCAACCTTTTCCCCATTTCATTTTACCACCGCGATTGCATTTGTATTTATTTAACAGCATTACAATTTGCTTAAGGTGCAATGCAAAGCAATAGCGTAGGCGCTTTTAAAATGTTAACATTCGTCCATTCACTATGCTGCAATACCATTGCTGAGCTGAGCACAATTACCAAGGACAAGTGGGTACTCGAGTCTACTGCAGCCATTGGCTGCGCCATTGGACGAAACAATGGTTAATGGTGGGGACTTTGTTTCTTTGCTGCACAGCTACATCGACATCGCTGCTTGTGCACACACTCGATTGTTGCTTACAAATCATTCAGCCATTTTTCAAGTGTTTAATGGCTTTCGATTGCTTTGCATTAAGTTGAAAGTGAAAATACAAAATGTAAGAAATTCTAAATTGAAAAAAAAAGAAAACAGGAAAGAATAAAGTACAAGCCAAGAGTGTTACGGACCGAGAAGTACTGATAAAATAAAACAAATATGGGTTAGAATTAAATCCGATTTAAAAATTAAAAAAAAATTCTGGTATACTAAGATCTCTTTCAAATGGTATCTCCTATGCAATGGTGAAAAAATCAGATTAAAACTATAACCTCATCGGAAGATCACCACAAAGTTCCCTCCTTGCCCTGCTTTTAAGAATAATGGCCTACGATGGTTTAATTCTTCCGCCGATTCCAAAAGTATTCTAGATAAGTAATTGGATGTGCTCATGACATCGCTTTGGTTTTGTGGCTGAGAACATTACTAAGGAGCAGCTGTTTCCGATACGACTGCTAATATGATTAGCAACTGGCTTATAAGTAGAAAACTGAATTGACCGATTTAGAAAAATGACTAGCGAGAAGTAATATGAAAAGCGGCGTTCCTGGTCGACGTCCTGAGAAATAGGCAGAGAACTCTCAAAAGTCGGGATCGCAGGCCAATGCCTCACAATAGCAGAAATATTCGGTCATGCCTTCTGCTGTGCACACGACTTTCCCACTCATTCCGTGGCTACTAAGCTTTGCTAAAGGATCGCATGTCAAAGTACATAGATTTGTATATGGCTCAGCCTTAGTGACCACGCTAATGTCGACAGCATTTTCACTATGAGGATGCCATACAAAAATTAAAAGCCACGTTCAAGACCACTATTCCCTGGAAGAAAAAATGCTTCAACTCGACACCTCTGGGTGGACGACGAAAGCACGGACGCCAATGAGCACAATGAGTGGATCAAGTGCAGATGGAACTGTCTAAATTTACGATAAACAAACGTTGGAACTTCGCAAAGTAGACATACTATTAGTGAAGCTTTTGGATCTCGGCGGGAACCATTAAACGGTTGTAGTGTCAGAGAAGTCGAAGAAGGAGTATCTAGAAGCTTAACTGAAAACTTTGTACAAGTATTCTGCCATCAGTAGGCTCACAAATTCATCTTGCCTTCTTCATACATTCTCTCGTTTTTTGAATCAATTTACCTAGTGAAGCCTAAACTGACAAACACCACTACTTATCCTTTTCCAGACATTAGTGACATGCTCTTAGCGATGACGAAATACCCATTTTCACTTTCTCATGAGTTATCTCTGAGAGAGTCTTACGGACTTCCGGATCACTGCAGTGTTTTTCAGGCTGAGATATTTGCAATCGATATGGCGGCGAGGCTGTTGAGCATGATCGACCTAGCTCCATCTAAATTTGCCTTCGTCGTTGACAGTCAGGCAGCTATCAAAGCGTTAGGGTCGGAGACGACTAATATCCGAAGATCTCTACAAGCTCTTCAGTAACACATAATCAACCTCTACTGGGTCCCGGGTCACAATGGTGCCCCAGGAAATTAGGAAGCGGACGAATGTGCTAGAAAGGGATCTGAAATGGGGCTTGGGGAAGCGATCCAGTTCGTGAAACCCCCCTGCGATTTCTGTTTTCGGAAGTCGAGAGACTGACCAAGGCAGCCACCAACAGCAGGTGGGAAAATCTGCATGTTATAGCGCTCACTCTGGCCACGGCTCGACGAAGGAATAACAAGCAGTTTATTAAGGCTGTCAAAGCCCACCGTTAAGCTTCTCACAGGAATACTAACGGGCACTGGACCATATGCCATATGACCGCCAGGTTCGGAGCACCGCATAACGATTTCTGTAGAATCTGTAGAGATGAGGAGGAGGTAGAATCCGTCCATCACTTCCTCTGTTAGTGTCCAGCACTCTGAGGAAAATGCCTCAAGTTTCTTGGGGACCATTTCTTCGAGAGCCTGGATACCTTAGGGATAGCTCCACTGGAAGGACTGTTGAGATTCGCCAGAG
Organism: Rhagoletis pomonella; assembly: GCF_013731165.1. Taxonomy (NCBI): domain Eukaryota; kingdom Metazoa; phylum Arthropoda; class Insecta; order Diptera; family Tephritidae; genus Rhagoletis; species Rhagoletis pomonella. The sequence continues at coordinate 15,475,994 of NW_023458567.1, read as the reverse complement.
AATCAAAATGGTTCACAGACATGTAGGGATAGGCATGGGGAACCCCTCCCCCCCATCCCTTCCGGGCATTGCAGTGGGTCTTTGTTGCCTCCGAGTGAACTCTTCTCAGAGCTCTAGATTAACCTAACCTAACCTAACCTATCCTTCAATTTCCTAAGCGTATAAAACTTTGCGGATTACAGTTTAGAGCCATAACTTAATTTTAGGCAAAGTCGAGGTAGAAAAGGCGACTCTCAGATCATAGATATCGACTTTGCTTTATATTTGTAATGTAGATATTCCCGACTAGATGAGATCAATTTTCAATATTAGTGTCAGATAAATAATCTCTACACTCTTTGATCATATGAAATGGTTAAGAATATGGATGGCATTCGAGATCCCAATTCCTTCATCATTATTGAGATCGAAACATTAATTAGAAGCTAGAGGACTCCTTGACCAAAGTTTACATCCAATTATGAACTAACGAGCCAAACCCAAGTCGGTATGGTGGACGGCAGAACTGGGTAAGTTGCCCCATGTGTCGACAACCCGGAAACCATTTAACAAGACTAAATGTAGCCGATGTGACTCAGTAGTAATTCGAAGTCAGATGACTCTGGGGCGGTCTCTAGATAGAAGTCGCATGAGTATTTGATAGAAATCCACTTTCCGGCCATGGCGGACCAAATTGGTACTAACCAAGCGGCAAAACGGTCAGGTATTCCAAAAGGAGAGGTCTCATGTATTAAAGATAGGAAGAAGGTGGCAGTCAGGTATTTCGATCCATTTAAAGGTACGGAGAGAGGTGTAGATTATATTCATCCCCAAACGACTTCAGGCCGAAATAAGTCTTTCATCGTTCATCTTAAAAGCACTTGAAAGAACAATCGATCCGCACATAAGGAAAAGTATTGGCGTCCACACGATGGATATAGCACAACAAACATACCGTAAAAGTAGATCTGTTAAAAAATTCGCCTCACAAAGTGGTGGGTACTATTGAAAAATCGTTGGAACTCAACAAATACCCCCAGGTTGTCTTTATGGAGATTTAAGGCGCTTCCTGCAATGTATGGCCGGAAGCAGTAAGAAGGGCACTTTTTCGATACAGTATTTTGTGAGAATGACAACTACGAGGGGCAGGCCTCAGGGAGTGTCCTATGGCCTCTCCTCTGACTCTTAGTGATGAACGAAATTCTGGAGATATTTAAAGCGACAGTTTCATAAACTCATCAAACTACTTCGAATCCCTTTTCCCGGGCTAAATACCTCGGTATCATTGTTTATTCCAAACTTAACTGGTAAAGAGATGTGGAGGAGATGGCAGAGCATGGTCTAGCAGGTTACTACGAGTGCAAGTGCAAAAGGACTTTTGGAAAGCAATTTGGACTGTCACCTTGCATGACCTATAGTATGTTCACCACAGTCATAAGACCAATTGCAACCCGTGAGGCTTTAGTTTGGGGAAAAGCTCTTGACAAGAGGAATAATAGGAAAGTAATTCTGAAAAGGCAAAGACTCGCGTGCCTCATCATAGCAGGAGTGGTGCGTAGCGCAACTCAGGAGGGACTTAGCATGATATTTAACTGCTACCGCTGCATATTTTTGTCCATGGTACGGTCGCAAAGAGCACACTCTGACTCAGGGAACTCAATAACAGAGGAACACAATGGGAGCCAAACAATTTCGAGCATGCAGCTATTTATATACCGCATGAACTAAAAATGGGCCGGTTTTTATGGAAGAAAAGCTGACATAAAATTGAGCACTGACTACATTGGTTGGTTCAATACCAGGACTCGAATCGTAATAGTCGTAAATGGGAAACTCGTCACGTAAAAATGCATATTTCGGATTATAATAAACGTGAGCATACTGCTCGCCTCGTATACCGAATTAGGAGACAAGCAGTAAGTTCACGACTGTAAGTTTCACGTGGCGGAATAATTGTTCACTCTCTTCGTTGATTCTGATGCCTTTTTTATCTCTTAATCAATGGAGACTAGGGATAGAATCAGATTTCTACGTTAATGTAAGTATCAAAGCGCTAGACATAAGACGTCAGTTTATTTTCATTAAATGATTTCTAATTAATTCAGTAAAAATACTCAATTTACACACTGCTCTACAAAAACAATGGACTCACTTGTTAAGTTTCGTGAACTTTTCTGCTAAAATACAGCACCCATAAAACAGCCGCGCTGATTTTAAATTTAGTCGTTAACTATTCGTTTAACTATGCTAATGTGTTAGCGCGTTCAAATAAGAGAAGATTGGATATGAATCGGTTCCACTTACACTTCATAAAAATTCTAACCTTCTCACTTGCTTTACACTACCGATTCTCTGCCGCTGTAATCACCTATCCGCAATGCGATCAGTTGCAAGTGGAGACGAATTGTAGCTGCAAACGTGATATCTACGTCGACATGGAAATTGTCTGTCCGCTAAAAGTGCGTGCAAGCAACAACAGCGATGGCATAGTAACAATCGCCATTTACAGAAGCGCGCAGGTGCAAGTGACCTGCCAAGGCAAGGCGCAAGAGGCTGATGGCGAAGCGCTCGCTACCGCGTTGCCCTCACTGCCTGTCGGACCTGATTTAATGCTGCTGGCGACACGCGGTTGCACCAATGGTTTCGACACAATTTTGCGTCGCTTAAGCATACGCAAAGCCAGGTTGCTTGAGCTGAGCGCTGGCGCGACGGCAACAAACGCAAATCTAACACGACAACAGCTACCCACTGTGCTGCCGGTGGACAACTTGAAGCTTACTGCTTACACGCGCTTAGCAGCTGATCTTTTTGCGGACTATGCGCGTTTGAAATTCCTCGAAATCGAAGCTTCCTACTTGCACTTACCGCCTGCGGTTTTCCAGTCGCTACCCAATTTAATAGGTCTTACGCTAAAGGCGCACATTTCACGGCTGTCGCTTGAAACATTTCGCGCACAGCATCGACTCCTAAATGTTGTTTTCAGCGATGGTGCGCTGCAGAGTCTGCTGACTGCTGATTTCCAGCACTTGCCAAAGCTACAGTCGCTTCACTTGCCACGCAATCAGCTGGATCAAGTACCAGCGCACACCTTCGCGCCACTCAACGAGCTATTGCGCATCAATTTGAGTGAAAATCGCTTGCGTGCGCTGCCCGCCAATATGCTCGAGCATCAATCGAAGCTCGTTTACATCGATTTGAGTGAAAACCAGCTGCAAGCGCTATCGCCGGAATTATTTACGCATACACAGCGCCTGCAGGAGCTCCGCTTGTCGCACAATCAATTGCAAAGCATACCCAGCGAATTGCTTGCGCCGCTCAACTTTCTCAAGCTGTTGCATCTGAACAACAATGCACTGCGCGACTTGCATCCGCACACCTTCGCCAACAATACCGAGCTTCAGTACCTGCATTTGCAGCACAATCGCATCGAGTTATCAGCAGCGGACATGTGTGCTACGCTCGTCTCCTTCACAGAACTAAGCGAACTGCTGCTGCACAACAACTCGTTGACACAATTGTGCGCACAGCTGCCGCCAAGGAGAATGGGGCGCATTGATTTGTCACACAATCGCATCGGAACGCTGCGAGCGCCTGAGCTAGTTGCGCTCGCATGCAGTTGGGCGCGCGTAGATCTATCGCATAACGCGCTCCAAACTATTATATTGCCATCGAAGTTGAACATCAGCTTGGAAGACATGCCAGCACTCAAATGCCAGAGTAACATAGCGCTTAACGAGAATGCGCTGCACTGCGATTGCCAGCTATTGGACTTTGTGCTGCAGAGTCATCGGCGCTTTCTCAGCGTGCAGACGCAACTGAACACCACCAATCTGAGCTGCGCGTCACCAGCTAAGCTACGAGGCCGCCTTGTTGATACGCTGCAGCCCAGCGAGCTTTTGTGTCCTGTAGTCGCAGCCTTTTGTCCCGAGCGCTGTCGCTGCTGGGCGCGCCCTCACGACGCTACGCTAATCGTAAACTGCACGCAAACGCGGCTGAAAAGTGTTCCTGCGCTACCATCGCTCTCCAAGACAACGCTTGCGGCAATCGAGTTGCATGTTACTCACAACGAAATCCGCGCGCTTCCGCTGAACTCAACCGCCGGTTATGTGAAAGTGACGCGCATATACGCGGCCTACAACCAGCTCAGCAGCATTGAAGCGGCACAGCTGCCTGTGCAGCTCACACACCTTGACGTGCGCGCTAACCGCTTGGCGCGTCTCAACAACAGTTTCTACATACTACTCAATCGCACACAAACGCTGGCTACGCTGTATTTGTCACAAAATCCATGGGCGTGCGACTGTGACACCGAACAGTTGTTGATCGCCGCCAAGGTGCATCACAACCGCATACGCGATCTGGATGCGCTCAGCTGCGCCGATCCGCAGTATCCAAAAATACTTGAGCTAGCCTTCAGCGATATTTGTCCTACAGATATGACAGCACTTTTCGCCAGCATAAGCCTGCTAGCCACAGGTTTGCTGCTAGCTATCACCAGCGCGTTCTACTTCAAATATCAGCTGGAAGTAAATGTATGGCTGTACGCGCATAACGCCTGCCTTTGGTGTGTCACCGAGCACGAGTTGGACAAGGACAAAGTCTTCGATGCGTTCATCTCATATTCGCACAAAGATGAGCGTTTCGTCAAACAAGAGCTGTTGCCGGGTCTGGAACAGGGCGACATACCATTTCGCGTGTGTACGCATGAACGCAATTGGCTTGCGGGCGCTTATATACCTGAACAAATCGTCGAATCTGTGGAACAATCGCGCCGCACAATAATTGTGCTCTCGCAGCATTTTATCGAATCGCCGTGGGCGCGCATGGAATTCCGCACTGCACATCAGAGCGCCTTGGATGAGCGACGCGCGCGCATCATTATTATTATGTATAGTGAAGTGGTGAATATGGATGCGCTCGATACAGAGCTGCGCGCCTACTTGAAGATGAATACCTACTTGCAGTGGGACGATCCTTGGTTCTGGAGCAAATTACGTTATGCCATGCCACATAAGCGTCGACATGTGCGGGAAGATGCGAATGCGCCGCGGTATGTCTACAGCGGCTCTGAGTTAATACAGCTGGGTAGACGTTCGCGCGGAGCGAGGCATTGAGACTATCAATTGAGTGTATATTTATTTTTGTAATTTATTATTAAAAAAATGTAAAATACAATATGTATAGAAAAAATATATACCCGGTATGCAACGAGAGGGCAGTTGTCTTACAGTCTTACAGTAAACACAATTTTGCTGAGAGTGCAGAATATCGACTCCCTCTCTTAATGGTGCTATACCTCGTTATAATTTTTGACAGAAAGTTGGACTAGAATCGGAAGCTTACGGAGCGATCCACGAAAGCCATAACCGCCCTTTAAGCAAGCTTGCACAAAGTTAACAAATATTTATCAAACTTCAAAAAATTTTGTTCAAAATTTCAAACTTTTTATTCAGAATGCCTTTTCCTAAGTATTAGCACCTTTATGAGTGCTAATCGTCCTTAAAACAATGGGTACTCTGTTTATTAATAATTTTCCAATAAAACTTGAACGCTTTCAAACGCTGCTTAGCCCTGCTATAAAGACATGTGCTTATCATCATAAAACAAAGTGCAAAGTAATTCACACCAACTACATTGTATGTAAATAGTGCTAGACACGGCCTTTGCCTACAACAAAGTCCATTGACGTAGATGTAAACAATTAAATATTTTTGAAACAAAACCATTTCTTTGTTTTCTTATAAGAAATTTACTATGCACACATGGGCGTACGCATACTTAATTAAAAATGCAAGTATTTTATTGATTGCTTAGTGTGAAAAACGGATGAATGACCGAATTTGCTGATTTTCAAAAAACAAGTAAAGAATATTAAATCCACAGATGAAGTACATTCAATAGAGATGAAGTCGGGAATCGTGCGAAAGTAACTTTTTTTCGAGCTTTACCCGATTAAGCGGTGCCAGATTAAAATTGCCGAAAGGGGTATCGTTAAGAACGAATTGGTGGATTTGGGATACAACTGAGAAAGAAACAGGTAAAGAAGTACAAGTGTGGCCGAAACCGAACTTTTTGTATATGCGGCGCATGTATTAAATGTCGGTTTTTTCACCCTTCAGTAAGCTGCATGATAAGCAGGTGTATTTTTTCCGATGTCAAACAGTTTCGATAATATGTTATGGTTGAAATAACTGAACCAAGTTTGGTGGAAGTCGATAAGGCGGTTATCGATATACACTTATGTAGTCTCATAAGTGGGTGATGCCACGCCCATTTTACAAACATCAATAATCTTGTGTCTTGTTGAGAGATTGTTGTTATTGAAATATCGGAGCTTTTGTATTTCAGAAATTTACCGTTATATGTTAAGTGGTGGTAATCTTAGTTCGATTTCATAAATTTTCAACATATCGCTTTTTTTGCGCCAAGGTTGGTAAATGTGTCGAATTTGGTAGAAATTGATAAACCGGGTACCGAGATACACATATGTATGTATGTAGGCTTAAGTGGGCGGTGTTGTAGGTGTAGATGGGTTCTAACATCACAAAGTAGTTTTTGTGAAAATTGCAGATAGAGGGTATTTAATACTCAGAATCTAATTAAAAAACTCGAAATTTTTACGAAAATTTGTAGATTTTTCTTTTAATTGCATAAATTTTTAAGTCACTCGATTGGTACATTTGTACAGATTTTTAAATTTTTACATTGGGCTATTGGTACAAAATAAAAAAATTTAGACAATTTTTTTTTAGTCAAAAGATTTGTACAATACAGCAATCTTCTATTGAAAAATTTAAACAAATTATTTTCCGTGATTTGGATAAAGAAAAATATTTGGGTATTCACACAAGTGCCATACGATTTGCCCGAAATTTCGGCAAAAAATAAACCCAATCGTGTGACACTGCCTTTAAGCTTGTATTTATACGGGTGTGGTTAAAGAATGAACTATAAAAAACTAACCAAAATATTCCGACGAATTGATGATAAATTGAAGTCAGTTAAAAATTGAGTTATATATGTATACCATTAGAATCTGTGTATAAAATTTAAGGCGAAATTTGAAAACGGCAACACTGATTTAGCACTGTTTCTTACATTTTTCAAAATATGTTTGCCAATCTTATTTTTACATCTGTGTCAAAGTTCAAATGGGGGACCTACCGCAGCAAGACAGACAAAAAGTTGAAGCCCTATTTCCTCCCGAATGGGTTACATCTGGCAATCCTACCACCGAGCTCAAACTAAGAAAATAATTTAATCACTTCAGTGCTATTTAGGCATCAAAGTCGATCGCTACTGCATCGCAAAAAGACTTCAACTTCAACAGAAATTAACTTTTCTGCAGTTATACACCATAACTGCAAAGAAAATACAGCTTGTCTCACTCGAACATGTTGCAACATTCCAATGAATGCAAAAATGAGCAAAGCAAAATAAATAATAAGTTGATATAAAAAAGGTTTTACACACATGCAGCAAAAATTTGCCACAGATTTACCTGTTTACTACCTACTACTCATATAACAGCTGTTATGTACATATGTACGTATTGTTGTTGTTGCTATAGCGTTGCACATTTGCTTGCTGCAGATAAGTTTTCATTTCCACGTTTTTTGTTTCTTGTCTGCAAAGTGTACAATACAGCCGGTGGCGGCGAATTTAGGTCAATCGCTTGTTGTGTGGCTCTGAACGCCTGCTAAGGCGTCTATGGCAAGTTCCTAGAATGGTTCGGTTTCGTTCGTTCGTGTGCGTTCATGCTTCGCAACTGGTTCGCTTGGTTCAACGATACGAATTTGTTTGTTGACTTGACTGGCAATGGTTTCGTATGTTTTTGGTGATTAGTGTTTATTATTTTTGATTATTTCGCTCTTTAGAGGTTTCCTTTATCATAAAATATATTTGATATAAATATTTTTATTTGTAGAAGAGCCAAATAATTAGATTATCTATTCAACTTGCAGAAAAACGCATCATCTCCAGGCACTTAACCCGTAAGATTACAATATCGCCGCTTTCTGTTCAACGTCGGCATTGGTATGTCATCGACGCCAATACCTAGTTCAGTGATGCTGAAAAACAGCGCCTGAGGGCGGAACTCTTTGAATCACTTTGTAGATTTTATATGGGCGCGCATAGAGTAAAAGCTCTCTCTGAGCATCACTGGCCTACTTGAAGCCTGGCCTCCTTCGACCAGGTAGTGAAGAGGGTGCCGGTTTATTTCGTTGAGGAGAGGGTTAGGCTACGTGCAGTGAAGAAGCAAGAAAGTTCAAAGAGGTAGACGTTTAAGTTGCTTAAATCGCCTCGGTTTTGATGCTCGATCTCGAAAGGTTAGAGACGACTGTCGACCACTCAATAATTCGCCGACCACCCTGTGGGTCTCTGTGGGAGATAGGAAGTCTCGATGTTTTCTAATAGCGTGGGGTGGCATGCGATGTATAACTGCTCGCTCGGAACACTTGCTGGTGGAGGCGACAAATATCTGCGTGCGAAACTTGACAATATTTTGAATTCGTTACGATAGACACTCCACCAGTTGAGAGAACTTTCAGTTATATTTAGTCGTTTTTTTTTACTGGACTTTATGGCGGCTGAATCCTCCTGAATTTGAGAATTATTACAAAACCAAAATAAATTAGCTTGTAGATGACGCCCGGCTAACACGACCTAACGTCGCATCTTCACAGGCAAAAAATAATGGCTACAATTTATAATTTTTGTTTCGCATTCGCAAAAACTCGGCATTGCGAATGCGAATGTTAAAATTAAAGCGGAATCTCCGCGGTTGCGGATGCGAATATTCGCAATAAGCTTGGTAATGTATATACATATGGGCCTATGCCTACATACACTCCGCTTCACTTGAATAGATATAATTTTTTTTCCTCAAATCTGAGCTCACATCTCGGAAAACCCTCGTTCTCATGATTTGGAAGAATGATGAATTTCGAAGAAAAGTGGTGAAAATGAAGAAAACACCATGATTGCTTACTTTGGATATTATTCCACTTTTTATCAAACTGCACGAGCATTATCTTATTATTTTGATTCATTTGAATAGGCACAAGTAGGCGTAACATCCTTGTGTGAATATCAAATTTATTACAATTACACTTAAAACCTTTTTAAGAATTCAAAGGACACTTAGAACTATAACAGAGCACGGCGAAGCAGGCGCACTTTCAACTGCACAAAATGGAGGAGTTCGGGGATCCAGGACTTTGCAGGCGATCCATTGGAAATAAAACTCGAGGAAATGCAAGAAATGCAACCAGAACACAAAAGCTAGACGGAAATAGGAAAAAGTCCGTTACAAGGTCAGCATATTATTGTAGAGATAGTGGACCCAAATTAAAAAAAAAACGTTGGTGTTCGCGGCATCACAATGTTTACTACGATTTCTCATCAACAATTCACAAAAGAGCAGCTTTTTACTTAACAACACAACGCATCGGATCCAGTGTTGCCGTTCAGCTTTTTCCTACCAAAATTGGTAGGTTTTTTTTTCTCGTTGGTAGGATGGTACGACGCTTAAAATTTTGGTAGGTTGCTTTGCTCACAAAGCAGAAAACATCTCTGGCTTGTTGTCTGTCACTTTGTCCGCACTGTGAGCAGGCTTGCCAAATTGGTCCAACTCAGTGGCGGATCCAGCGCACAGGGGGTGGTTTTGCCATTTTTTTCGGTTTTTCACAATTCACTTTAAGGGTGACGGACCTCAGATTCAGGTCGAAATACATGTCGGTAGGTGGGTCGGTGGGTGGGTTAAAAGCATACATCTTTTTTTGGTGTTTTATATGTATGTACATATATATTAGCTATTATTCCGATCTTTTTGTTTACCTGGAAACCCTCTTTTTAAGTATACAATCCAGAAAAATAAATGTATTGTGCCAAACGTTGGTTTCTTGATTAAAAGAAATGGTAGGAAAGAAGAAATTTTGAGGGTTTTTTTACCAGCTCTTGGTAGCAAAGAAAGTTTTTCGGTGGTAACCCCTTCGGTGGTAGTCCCTTCCTTGTGTTAAAGCCACTTTTTGATAAAAATAAATGGAATAAAATCCAAAGTAATCAAGGTGCTGTCTTCATTTTCACCACTTTTCTTCGAAATTGATCATTCTTTAAATTGGGAAGCTTAACCGTTGGCCACAAGTCTTGAGAAAAAAATGTGTAAAGCGGAGTGTATTCATTCATTCCTCTCATTTCTGTGACAATAGTCGACAAAAAGCCATTTCAACTTTCCACCTACAAATTTTAGTAGAAAACTCCATTTTGCTTCATTTTTCAAAATCTAGTTCTTTATATTGAATTTTTTACTTTCACGCCTTTTTTAAATTTCCCCCTATTTTCTATAGGTGTCACAGGTTTCGTTATGTTTGATTCTTAAAGTTTTTTGTGGTTTTTATATAGTACCAACATACTACACACATACGCACATACTACCAACTACTTCACCACTTTCTTCTTTGCCGACGTTACCGACCTCCACGAAATGGGCAGTGTTGCTTTGCGCAAACAGTGCGCGCGGCGGCGGAACATATGCTACGGCAGTGTACACCGGACGCTACTTTTTCACAGTTTCGCGCGTAAAATCCACCCGAAGCTGACAGGCGACCAGCCGCCATTGCAAGCGAAATGGTAGTAGTGAAAAGCGCGCCAAACCATATGATTGGCCACACAGCTGTGTCACACAGTAGCTGCCGGTTGACAACAACAACTGCACAGGAATAGTGGTGGTTCTGTTGATATCGCCTAGCAAAGCATATTGAACACACCCCTTATGCTTAGCGCGGTTGATGTGATGTGCGCGCGGCGACATCTGCTGTGTCACGTTTGCATTTGACACGCGTTTGCACGTCGCACGCGTTCCTGCGCTATGGACGACAGCAACAGCAGCGTTTTTTTTAACACAGACCACCTGGTTGGTCTGCCAGTCAGCGTGCCCAAACGCCTGCCCGCTAGCTAGCTGGCTAATCATATTAGCGGCGTGTCGTGACTGGCGAACGCAAAAACATCGCGTCATGTGAGTCACTAAATGAATAGGAGCGCAAAATGCTGCAGCTAGCAGATGAGGCGTTCACAAAATGGTAGATTAAAGGCAATAGCCATAAGTGTGATAGAGACAACTCTATGCCGGCTTGTCACGTTGCCATAAATAAAGTGCTGCAAAATGGTCGCGTTAGCAACGTGAGCGGCCGCCGCCACCATCGTCGCTGTGTAGTGTACGATGCTGCTCTACCGCGTGCATTGCCACCGCCACCCAACCAAACAGTGTCTCGGCGGGCTTATCGCCTAGCATCACATCGCTCGCCATGGATTTTGGTGTTAGCAGCCACCGACCGACCTGTTTTTCCGGCTGACAGCCAAGCAACTACACGTTGCTGCCGTTGACGATGGTGGTTGTCGACACGTCCACGTTGTGCTGTTTGGTTCCCGTTATAGTTCCAGTCACTGGTGACTAGAAATCGCGTCATGTGAGTCACTAGCGCACCAGGCGCGCAGAAGGCGGCTAGTAGTAATCATTCACTGAGTGTCGGGTGGAATGGTTTGGCGCTTTGCGCGCAAATATGGAACGATATATGTATTTAGGTATGTGCAGATGTTTGTATAAACACCGAGTTGAAAACATGCAGATGTTGTGGCGAGAATGTAAATAGTGAAAAAGAGTAGTTTAGCAAGTTTTGAATTTTTTGTTTAAAAAATTTTTATAATTTTTTATAAAAATATGTTTTACTATCGAAAAAAACCATGTAAGTCAAAATTTATAAATTTAAAAAAAATTAAATTTTAACATAAGGGCTATTCGCGATTCGGTGCATAAGAGCTGACAAATTTATGCAATTGCAGAAATATGCTACGGATTGTGAGCGACCTTTATTAAACTGTCATGGTAAAGCTTTTGCAAAACAATTTGTGTGCATCAGCTTTAGTTTTCTTTATGAATGCAATGCATAGCATTTTTATGCTATGGATTTTCGGTATTGCAAATTTGCCAAGCCATGACAAATGCAAATGCGTGTATTTTGTTTGTGTATTGCAAATAATTTGCAATACAAATTTGCAATGCAATGATGCTAGGCCATTTGCACCGGATCGCGAATAGCCCTATAATAAAGTGCAAGTTTTAGCTAGGACTTACCGGTGGCATATTTTCGATCACGCATTTTCTACCATACAACAATTCGACAATTTTTTTGTGTGGAGAAAATGAGCAATATTTCCATGTGCATACTTACAAGTGAGAAAAGAATCTGATGTTTTACATACATACATATAAAATTAGGGGGAAAATAGGCATTTTTTATAAGCAAAGCTGTTAAAGAATATTTAATTTTCGGTGTCTGAGCAGCTCCCACACTTGCCGTAAATATCTTCGGCAACAGATTTTTTCAACCCAACTCTTATTTAGCCATATGGCCTCCGCTAATAATGCAGACACACTTAGATTGGCATATCATACATTGTCCTTCCTGGTATCGCTTTGGGATTCGAAGAGACTAGACGCCCTGTCCAGCGGCAGAACCAGAGACCAGTGACCGCCCGTTCCCCTTGCCCACCTCACTCCATTTACGAGGGTACAACTCGTCACGTGTGCCTTGTCTCTACAGTTCATCGGCTCCGTAATTTCCTGTATTTCGATTGGAACCCATGTGAACTTAATAGCGAAGTAGTCTATTATGGCATAATGCAAGTGACGCATTCCTTTTTTTTTTGAATGTAACTGCTTCTTTTAGGGTGGCTATCTTGGAAAGCACTGCAAGGATTCAGGAACATATATAACGGGTGATTTTTTAAGAGCTTGATACCTTTTTTTTTAAAAAAAACGCATAAAATTTGCAAAATCTCATCGGTTCTTTATTTGAAACGTTAGATTGGTCCATGACATTTACTTTTTGAAGATAATTTCATTTAAATGTTGACCGCGGCTGCGTCTTAGGTGGTCCATTCGGAAAGTCCAATTTTGGGCAACTTTTTCGACCATTTCGGCCGGAATAGCCCGAATTTCTTCGGAAATGTTGTCTTCCAAAGCTGGAATAGTTGCTGGCTTATTTCTGTAGACTTTAGACTTGACGTAGCCCCACAAAAAATAGTCTAAAGGCGTCAAATCGCATGATCTTGGTGGCCAACTTACCGGTCCATTTCTTGAGATGAATTGTTCTCCGAAGTTTTCCCTCAAAATGGCCATAGAATCGCGAGCTGTGTGGCATGTAGCGCCATCTTGTTGAAACCACATGTCAACCAAGTTCAGTTCTTCCATTTTTGGCAACAAAAAGTTTGTTAGCATCGAACGATAGCGATCGCCATTCACCGTAACGTTGCGTCCAACAGCATCTTTGAAAAAATACGGTCCAATGATTCCACCAGCGTACAAACCACACCAAACAGTGCATTTTTTCGGGATGCATGGGCAGTTCTTGAACGGCTTCTGGTTGCTCTTCACTCCAAATGCGGCAATTTTGCTTATTTACGAAGCCATTCAACCAGAAATGAGCCTCATCGCTGAACAAAATTTGTCGATAAAAAAGCGGATTTTCTGCCAACTGATTTTGGTAATAAAATTCAATGATTTGCAAGCGTTGCTCGTTAGTAAGTCTATTCATGATGAAATGTCAAAGCATACTGAGCATCTTTCTCTTTGACACCATGTCTGAAATCCCACGTGATCTGTCAAATACTAATGCATGAAAATCCTAACCTCAAAAAAATCACCCGTTACATAAGGTTATGGTTGATGCAAAATTCTTCGAGGAAGACAGATTT
>NW_023458567.1:15448593-15462160 GCF_013731165.1 Rhagoletis pomonella | reverse complement strand
GGGATATTGGGGAACTTTTGGCATTTTATCAGAAATTTTTTGGATCATTTAAGGATTTTTCGAGCCATTTCCATTTTTCAGTAAACTTTTAATTGTTGGAACTTTATAGAATTTTTCGTGTTTTATTTTTGAGAAACGTTCGAATTTTGGGAATTTGGGAATTTTGGGGTTTTTGAGAACTTTCGGCACTTTTTAGATTCTCCTGAAGCTTTTGAGACTTTACAGGTCAGGTGATTTATGTTTCAGAAACCTTCGAATTTTTTAGTACTTAGGACATTTGCGGTTTTGGGGAATTTTGGAAACTTTTCCGGATTTCTTGTGGGGACTTTACAGGATTTCTACGAGGGTTTTTCGTTTTATTTTTCAGAAAATAACGAACATGCCCTTTGGAGTGTTAAGTAATTTTGGCGACTTTTTAGGCTTTTCCGGTGTTTTGTGGGACTGGATTTCCTCCATATTTTCGCGTTTTAATTTTTCAGGAACCTCAAATTTTCTTCGTTACTTTAGGACTTTTACGGTTGTAGGGAATTTTCGGGATTTTATGGTTTTTGATTTTCCGGCAATTTTTGGGGATTTTACAGCTTTCTTTTCAGGACTTTTGGATATTCAGGTTTTTATGGAATTCGTGAGACTTTCAAGATTTTTCCAAGTAAGAAAAAGGTGAGATTTGCACTTTAGAAGGCAGTGAAGAAGAGGCATGGTAATAAATGAAAATCACTTTGCTACCCATATCTGGATGTAAAATGGACACGAATGAAAGGATGGCTTCGGATCAATAAATCTCGCTTCGTTTCGATAACCGAAATTTACGAACATCTTCCAAGAAAATATACTAGGAATAGAACGTTAACTGAAAAAGTAAGACTAAGAACGAGATTAACATTAAGATTGCTGCTAAGGTTAAGATTAAGACTAAGAATAAGATTAAGGCTACCTTTAAGATTAAGATTAATATTAAAATTAAGATTAAGAACAAGATTAAAATTAAGATTAAGATTGATATTAAGATTTAGAATAAGATTCAGATTAAGATTAATATTAACTCTGTGATTAAGAATAAAATTAAGATTAGTATTAACACTGAGATTAAGATTAAAATTAAGATTAATATCAACACTGAGATTAAGATTAAAATTAAGATTATGATTAAGATCGAGATTAAGATTACTATTAAGAATATGATTGAGATAAAGATTGATATTTATATGAGGATTAAGACTAATATTGAGATTAACAATAAGATTGAAATTTAGATCGAGATTTGGATCAAGATTAAGATTAACACAAAAATTAAAATTAGAATTTAAATTAAGATTAAGATGAACATTAAAATTAGGATCAAGATTAAGATTAATATTAAGATTACGACTAAGATTGAGATTAAGATAAAAATTAAGATCGAGATTATGGTTGAGATTATGATTGAGATTGGGATTGATATTGAGATGAAGATTAAGACTAAGATTGAGATTTATATCGACACTAAGATTAAAAGATTAAGATTAAGATTAAAATTATGATTAAAATTAAGATTAATGTAAAGATTAGAATTACGATTTAGACTAAGATTAAGATAACTGTACCATTGGATTAAGATACGATTAGATTTATATTAAGATTACGATTAGGATTAAGATTAAGATTACGACTAAAATTGAGATTAAGATTAAGATTTAACTTAGAGATTAAGAGCTACACATACAAGTAATTGGAAAAAGTTTCACTTCACTTCAGTCGCGAGTGGGACTTATGCAGAATTGCTGTTTTAAGTTTAAATATAAATTTTTTAAATTTTGTTGTTGGATCATTTCCTAAATTTTGGTTGGTCCTCTGCAATTGCAATCAACACCAATTGAACTACTACTTACTGCAAATGAATGTTTTCCATTTTGCACAAACTTATATCATTTCACCTTGTACTTTTTATTTATTTATTTGCTATTTGCTTTTTAGTCTGCCTTTCGTTATTTTTAACGAAATGTTGTGCATGACAGCAACGCTTGCATGACTGCGTGCATACAAAAATATTTTGCTTTCTACACTACACGTAAAAGCAAATATGTGTGTATGTATAAAAGCTTGCATGCATACATATATGGGCAATTGCTGCGGACATATGCACACATAACTACATATTTTGTATATTTTTCCTTAAAATTATTTTTTTCTGTCACACACACACAAACGTACGTATGCTCTCACGAATATGTGTTGACTGTTGAGTTTACGTGACGACTAAATGCCGGCAACATACATAAGCCAAGACAGCGGCAAATAAGCCGCAACGCACAACAACTGTAAAAGAAACAAAAATAATATGCAATAATAAAAAAAAATTGTTAAAAAGGAGAAAAAAAAAAACGAAACATGCCAAAAAAACTCACACAGCAAACAGGCAGCAAACCAGGCAAGCCAAGGCGAAAGTTGATTGAACGTACATGAACTGAATATGGCCGCTCTTCAGGATGTCAGGATGTGCGCGTCGCTAAGAATATTCTAGTAAAATAATAATTTTGCCAATTTCAACAGTACGGAATTGAATTGAATGGCAAGTGTATGCAAGCGTGCATGTGTTTGCGCGCTTGTCCGTGTGTGTGTTACTATAAGCGCTCATTAGAAGCTTTTTTATATTTAACCGAATGAATCGGGTTGGCAAAGCCAGGGTGCTGACATCGATTTAGTAGCTTGATTGGGTTGAAAATTTAAAGAGTTGGCGTTTTTAGGAACTACTGGAACTGAGGAAAATATCTATAAGTGAAAGAAACACTTTTTAGTATAAATTAAGGCAGAATATTTTGTTTGCTTTTTTTGTTAAGGGGTGTTATGAGTTACAGTTGTGGAATCCAGAATTTAAATAATTGAAAATTTTTAGAAATCGAAGAATTGTTAGCTTATTTCAGTTACTAATACTTTTGCGAAATATTTATATATATATGTACAGTCAGTGTTAAATGCAAATGTACACCTTGTTCTAATAAAATATTCACAATTATTTTCATGAATTTTTTTTTCATTAATAATTTAATTTACAGCGACTTGAAACTTGCACTTTGCACTTTGCACTAAAATGGAATGGGCTACAAAACTGCATACTCGAAAATTTTTAGGAAATTCTGAATAAAAATTTTGAAAATTTTGTTGAAAATTGTTTGAATTTTTGTGAACTTTATATAAAGTTTGAAACTTTGATTTAAATGGTTTATGTTATAGAATGAACTATAATAATGAACATAAATAATTAATGAAAAAAAAATTCATAAAAATAATTGTGAATATTTTATTAGAATAAGGTGTACAGTGTACACTTATATTTTAAACAGACTGTATATAACTTAGGGCCGTTTTCACAAGTAGGTTTCAAAATTTATCAGCCCTTTAAACACAAATTTTGTTCTGAAAAAATGTATTTAAATGACAAATAAATTTGAAAACCTACATGAGAAAACCGCAATTAATATTTAAAGTATTCAAAAATAAAAAAATAGTCCCTTTTGACGATCATTGCTTAAAATTTTGTAAAGTAAATATTTATAAAGTTTTTTAAGAAAAATATAAGTAATTATATTGGAATATTTTTTTATTTGTTAAATTTACATATATTCTTTCTCCGGACTTCGAGTCATTTGAGCTTGTTATACTTATGTAAATAAATATTTGTATATAATTAATAATATTTTTTGTGTAATATTTTGAGTTTTCAAAATCAAAAATTTTATTTACAATTTAATATCCATTAATTTGTCCAAACTCACAAGATATACAAATTTCTTTTTTCAGTTTTTTATAATAATTCTACTAATAATTATAATATATTTTGGCGCTTACACATTTACCAAATGTTTGGCCGAACTTCTTTGCCAATTTGTGGTGTGTGTCTTTATGTTGTTACACAAATGGAGGGACCTATAGTTTTACGCCGCCTCCGAAAGGCAAAGGGATTTTTATGGTAATATATTTTCTAATTTAGATGTTACTCGGACCCGGGATCAAACTCAGGACCTAAGGAGTGGTAGTCTGCCCCTGTAACCACTGATTAACTACTAACACAAATGTTGATATTTTTGGTTTTCATTTTACTGCCACGTTGTTTTTTTTAATTTTTTTTAGTAAAATTAAAAATTTTTTCAAATCAAAACTCATCTTGTTAAAACGTACGAAGTAAAAAATATACGCGCACAAAAGTTAAGTGGCAACCCTGCAATTATTTTTTTATTTCTTTGATTTCCAAGGCAGTAGAGATTTTTTATTTAGCTATTTGGCACTTTTTCGGAACCAAAAATTATTTATTTTATTTGCTCAATATTTATACTTTTTAATTCAACAAACATAATTTCAAATTAAAATTAATCTTTTTTGATATTTTGGAGGGGAAAATAGATGTACAGGAAAATTAGGTGGCAACTCTATAAAAAAATGTCCTGAATTTCATGGAGTTACCAGGCAGTGTAACAACTCACTATAATATGTATGAAAATAATTTTTTTTCAGGTAGGTGTTTATTAAAAATTTCATGTGTAACATTGAAAAAAGAAATCAGCACTATTTGTTTCATTTTTATGCCGTACAAATTCGCATATGATTCGTTTTCTTTTTACGTAGTAGTTATAGTTACATATGTTTATTTTTTAATTTTATCCGTTTTTATTAAGGCCATTTGTTTTGACATGTAAAAAAGTGCAAAATTTTTGGTTAGGCTAAGTTTTAGGGCTGGTTGTTCAATGTCTGGTTAACACAAAACGGAGGTAGAAGCTCCGGTTAAATGCAACGACATGTTATATGCATGATATCGAAATCGTCGATAATGATGTTTAACTGGGAGGTAGTGATAACGAGACATTGAACAACCAGCCCCTAGTGACTAGCGGCATGGCGGCGCGTTAAAGTCATAAATAGAATTTCAAACTAACTCTGAAACGAAAAAAAGCAAGAAATCAGAAACTTTCGACAAAATCTCAAACGATTCGATAACGAATCGATTCGAAATGCTAAAATGCCTCAGAGAGGCCCGTAAAATCCCGACACATCACCGAAATAATATTGAAAGTAGTGAAAAATGTCGAAAAATTTGAAAATGATATCGGAACAACCCAAAAAATTTCGATGGGTATGTATTCTCTAAGGGTTCGATAAGTTAAGAGAAAATCCCGAAAAATCTCGGAAAATCACTTAAAGTCATGAAAAATTCCCGGTTCCCGAAAAGACGAAATTCTGAAAGCCTCCGAAAAAAGCTCGAAAATTTTCGAAATTACCTAAAAACCAAAAAGTTTCGATATTTTCTTTAAAGATTCGATAAGTTAAGAGAGAGTTCGATAAAATCAGTTCATGAAAATTTCGCGGTTCTCGGAAAGACTTGAATAGAACCACAATAATCACGAATAATTCTGAAAGCTTCTTTAAAAACTACTAGAAACTCAAAAAATTCCAAGGAGGATTTGAAAAGCTCAATAAATTTTGAGGAGGTTCGGAAAAGAATACTGAGAGGCCCAG
The DNA here is from genome assembly GCF_013731165.1 of Rhagoletis pomonella. Classification (NCBI taxonomy): domain Eukaryota; kingdom Metazoa; phylum Arthropoda; class Insecta; order Diptera; family Tephritidae; genus Rhagoletis; species Rhagoletis pomonella. Next base: position 15,456,673 of record NW_023458567.1, on the reverse strand, counting down.
AAAAAATCTCAAAAACCATTAAAAATCCGAAATCTGCTGAAAAAACGCCATTTCCGATAAGTCTAGGTCATCATCGTCGACAGCTTTGAAAGTTGAAAGCACGTCACCTGATTGCCCTAGATGGAGCCAAATTTGCTGAGTTTTCTCCAGCTCAAAACTCTGTCCGAGATGACGTACAAGAATTTAGCTGAGCTTAGAAAGCTTAACTTTTATCAGGATATCTTAAAGCTTTTTATCTGTTGTCAATTTTTTTTGGAGCTTTCAAAGTTTTTTCGGTACCTTTCGAGACTTGTTCGGAACTTTTCGGGTATTGTTCGGAGTTTTTTTGAAATTCTCCCGGAATATTCAGGTTTATTGGCGTATTAGAATATTAATATTTATATTTAGAGGAGCATACAAAGTAAATGGAAAAATTAGCTACACAAAATTTTTTTGGAAAATTTTTTATTTTCGTCTTACGATAAAACAAACTAAATTTCATTTAAAGGTGGAAAATCTATTCTAAAATGTTATAACAAAGTGACTTTTAATTTGGAATTTTGGTTTTCCATTTATTTTGTTGGATTATGTAGTAAAATTTTAATTAAATTTTCGCACCGAAACTTTAATCAGAATTTTATAAAAGCCAAAGCATAGATGACCAGCCTTTCAAATATTATTTTGTTAAAGTAAATGTTAATTTGAGTTTACGCAATATTTTTATATTTTTTTTTATTAGAACAAAAAAATAGTGCTTTTGAAAAAAATTGCGAAATAATTTTTTTAATTTATAAAATAAGTATTAAATATTTATATTTTTTAAAATCGGCCCAAAATTAGCTTAAGTGCTTCACTGAGCGTGTGCAGCACAATCTTCACTCAGGCAAGCACTCAAGCACTCGGATCAAAAAAAATTCCAAAAAAATCACTCATACGCCAAGGCGACTAGCAGCGAATACTTCAAATATATATTCGTACATATGCATGTGTGTTTATATGTATGCACTTACACACTCCGGAATTCTCGTTAGCAAATCGCCCATGCAAACCCCTCCACTCAGCTGTTTTTAGTACAACAACAATGCCAAAGTCAAAATAACGGCATCTCGTATCACACACTCGCTTTCCAAGTTTCCATTTTTTTGCATTCCAAATTTCAATGCCTTCCACAATGTTCGTCACACTACATTGGAAAGATGTTTGCCGAACTGATTTCTTAGCAAACATCGCCATGTGGGAAAATATTTCCAATTGTTGGAATGTGCCGTTGGCACGTGTCCAAAGTGTTTATACCGTTATTTATATTTTTGCTTTATTTTCGCAGACCGATGCGCTTACATATTTACAATACATGAATACTTTTATAAATTTGTATGTATGTATGTGTAAAGAGTACATGTCAAATTGACAGTTAGTTGTACTAAGTAGCTGCTCAAATGTAATTTAAGTACTTTAAAATTATTTTAAATTTCATAGCAAAAAATGGACGAACTGGCACCTGGCATTTTACAGTGCCTCTTGCTGCGCTTGATAGCTGACAAATTGGATGGCTTAGAGGTGAGTACTTACGTACATATATGACAAATGGTGCTGAGTAGATGACGAATACGAAATAGGAGGTTCAGGTGTCAGTTGATGGATGAATGGTTAATGTAATAAGTATATTCATGTAAGAAGTATGTGCATTAGTATGTAGTTTCTAAGTAATCATATCTATATACATGAAAGGTAATTCAATAACGTAAGTGAAAGTTTGCACGAGCAAATTTTTTGATTTGTAAATGATGGATAACTACTCAGTAATTTTTCAATGCCATAACTACACCCAGTTGCGCCCATAAAAATTGTATAATTATATAAAATAATTTCATATGCGGAGCAAAGTATTTTAGCTGTAGCGGAGCTGGAGCAAAGAGCTAAAAAAATTCATAAGCTCCTTAGCTCCTTAAGGAATAATTTTCAATTAATAAATTCACTTAATTTTTTATTTTTGGTATTGAAAACAACCACTTTAAATAAATTTCCTTTCTATATATTTAACTTGGCCATACTGTTCAATGCACAATTCAATCAAAAAGAAAATTAAAAAAAGTTTTACCTACTTGCTTTCGGCGATAAGGGCTCGAAATGTACATATGTAAATAAATAATAGTCCGATAGCCGACTTGCCAAGGACTTGTGCCAGGATAAAAAGAGGAAAGTAGTAATTTTTGAAATCAATAAGCTCAAATCTTACGAAATTTGAAAGTTTCATTTCAGGACACGATAATTACTATGATCCTGCCAGGCTAGGACCTGGCAAGTCTGTGATTTAAAGTTTTTTTCTAGAAATTGGGTATTATTATTGGAAGTCTCCTAAAGAGAACCAGAGCTTTCCGATGGAAAAATATTCATTTTCAAGAGTTCCATACCATTTCTACGAAAAGTTTTTTTTTCATATAAAATACATGGAAAACTTTGGGCGCTTTGAACGACATCTAAATATTCTTTTATTTCGAAATAAAAAAATAGGGGTATACTTTTTTCGACATAGAATAATCCTACTGGGTGTGAGCGTTAAAATTCCTACTTTACTCCTTTTGAACCACCTTGGACATTGTACATACATCGATAAAATGTTGGCGATAATGATATTAGTTTATTAGATGATTTATGCGCTGCTGTTGCTACATAATTTTTATTTTTGTTCTTGTAATTCTGATAATTTTTAGATTTTCTTAGGGCTTTGTTTTTTGAGAGTTGTAAATTATTTTTCAGCTCTTTATTAATAATTTAAAAAAATTAACACTATATTTGTCAAAAATTTTAAAACCGCTTAAAAAATATATTTCTGCATGTTTTTATAAATAGATAGCAGTATTTTTGACAAAAATTTAAAACAATTTAACAATTAAAACAAATTACATAAGTTCATTACAGTAGTCCAAATTTTGTATGGGGGAAAAAATTTCATCGTATAAAACGGGCCCCCATTACTTCTTTTTTCTTTTGATAATTGCTATATATGTATATACCAACTTTAAATTTTGTACTGTAAAATAACACAGGTTGCTCAATGACCTTGAAATGCGCTACTGGATCGCTTTCAAACTGAAAAAAATGTTGGCGATTTTTATTAAAAGCTATTGTTGACATGACAACTGAAGATTGTAATATTTTTTTAGCTAATTTAAATCAGAAAAATTGTTAGGTTGCTTAACCAATTGTTCGATTAATATATGTACAAAATACTTTTAGAATTAAATATAAAGATTTCATGAGCATCCTCTACATTTATACTAAATAAGAAACGTAAAGTTTGGTACCACCACGTTTTTCAGTAACAAAAAAAATTTAGAAGGTGCCCCAAACCTTGTCTTGACATACGTAGGCACTTACGTACTATGATCTTAAACAAGCTCAAACTATTTTTGTTGTTTAAAGCATTTTTGATTAACCTTGCAAAAGGCTAGTCACTTAGTCACTTAGAGCCAAATGCACAGTGCGTAGTTAACCACTGATAAGAGTTTAACTATTGATTTTCATATTCACAACGCTCAGTTAACAAAAGTTTAAACCAGCATGCCCCCATAGTTAAACTCTTGTGAAATGAAATTTTTTTGTGGAACGAATTTCAAATTTGAATAGAAAACTCTTGATTTTTAGAATTTGTTTATTTTCAGGCGATATGAATTTCCATAGTTAAATATGTAACTCTGAATATAAATTCGTAGTTAAACTCGTGTTGGTGGTTAAGTTAACAAACATTTCACTAAGCACTGTGAATCCGGCCCCCTTAATCGATTTGAATATGCTGTTATTATCTCAGTGTCTCTCGAACTGTCAAATGTATTTTACAGGTTCAACAATACCGACAGAGATCATCACAAGAGAATTCCTTTTCAACCTGTGCGAAGCCATGGATAACCAAAAGGTAAACACAACAGCCGTCATGTCCACAGCCAGAATTTACACTGTAAGACTCAAGTTCACTTTCAGATGAGGTGAAAACAGCAATATTAAGACTTTAAAGCAACAAGGCGACGGTATTCCGGCTGATGCGTTCAAAGCTGATGGTGAAGTGCTGGCCGCGCGCATATATGTACCAGCAGAATTTGGTCTCATGAGTACATGTCCACAGATACCCGTTTAGTAATCTTAGGCATACTGAGTTAAGGGCTCTCTCTATAAGAAATACAAAAGATGTTTCAGGTCACCGTGTCTCTGATATACCCATACCTTTAATTAGCTAAGTAATTAACTTAAAGTTGAGAAGTTTCTATGGTTTGCCTGCAAGTAATGTCGCTACAGCAGCAAGCCCCACTCGATAACAATATTGGCGGTAAACTAGAGTCAGAAGTCCTTCGAACCTCATCAATATCTCATCCCTGCGAGCATACAAATGAAAAGTTAGCGGTTGGAAAAGGGGCCCTGATACTTACAAAAGTTAAATTACTTCAATAGTTACTAAATTTTGTTCATGATAATCTTAAACTCCTAATTTTTCTCTTACATTAGACTTAATTTATTCATCTAATACCACAATGGGTATCCCTCGCCCCATTCACAAACCATTTAACCCCAACGTAACCATCAATTATGCTATAAAACCATTCAAAACGAAGAGGCGTACAAAATAATAAATAAATGAATGAAGGAAAAACGAAAACGCAAATACATAGTACGTTTTACGCTGACTTCTCTCCTGCCTTATACGCACATACAAACATACCTACATACATACATATGTAGACATCAGTGTATATTCCAACTGTCTAAGTTATTTGCTGAATACTTTTTGAAGCTTTTCCCATTGCGCCAACAGTAAGTAGAAATTATGACATTGCCTGCAGTTATAAATCCAAATGGAAACCACAGAAAAAAGGACAGCTGCAAATTTACTTACAGTGGCAATAGTGGTAGCAACAATAGCAATAAACACACAAGTGCTGTTGGAGGAGAAGTGTAAAGTAAATCATAAAATCCGTTGACAATTGGACAAGTGGCATTGCGATAATTTTTGTGGCATTTTTTGGACCGGCAGTATCTAATTCATTCAAGTTGCAAGCTGCTTTGGGCAATCGCTGGTAGTTGAGGAAAAGGTGGAATGTTTAGTGTCGAATGTAGTTCGGTGGGTGGATAAGAGGATAATAACGAAAATAGTATTGAATCTTGTGCAAAATATGAGTAGCAGACTCTACATATATGTATATAGACATTCATACAGTTTATGTATAGCCTTTTAAGGAAATGGGAAATCCAGGTATACGAGCAGGAAGCAACTTTTGAAAGCAGGCTTTAAGAGATCAGAATATTAAGCGCCGTTTTCTCAAGTAAAAGCTCAGTTAGTCTGGACTTAACTTAATTTAACTTACCGTAAGAAATCATCAATGATTACTCAACACACCAACTTAAGCCAAAAGCGGTAGTATATTGTTTTTGTATTTTCTTTTTCAGTTTTTGACAGTTTGCCGCCTTAAATGCCAAATCAAAAAATTCTTGCAAAAAATAGGTTTGCGTTCATTTAATTTTGAGAAATACAAATACGAAAATCTGGCACCCCAAATCTGATTCTCTCAGCGCTCCCAATTTTCGTTAGGCCGTAACTTAACAATCTAAAATCTACGGCTTCTTAATATGCTTATGGTAAGTTAAGTTTTAATTAATCGCCAACACAGTTACTCATCTAACAGGTTGGCCTAAATATTAAGTTAAGTTAAGTTACGGAAATTAGGTCTAGACTAACTGAGCTTTATATTTAGCTAAGCGTTGCGATTTGCACACCATAAGAAGAGTTAAATACGATCTTTCGCTGTTGCATTACGTTACTTATTCAGGGACTTCCGTTGTAGGATTACACTCCCATACACTTGATTAGGGACACCTTTTTATTTAATATTCATTCTTTTTTTATAAAACATAGCATGTTTTCCAAAAAAAAACATGTGAATCCAATTTTCAGACTGCATACAAATTAAAAAAAAAAATCAACAAATGCTTTCCCTGTTCAAGTGCTCGTACGGTTTATAAGTTAATAATACCACTAGAAAAATTTCAGGTACGCAGTTTTGTAGCCCACAAAATTTTAGTGCAATGAAGTACAATTTTCAAGTGGCTGCAAAATACTGTTGATTTTTGGCAATTTTTTTTATGGATGTGTGGATGTAGAGAAAGCTGCTTGTCTAATGCAGAAAAAAACAATGTCGCTATCGGAGAAAGACACTATACTTGTTGACAGCTAAGCGACATTGAAAGCATTAGAATCCAAAGTCAATCCAAAGATCGAGCGCCAGAGCATGACTGAGTCACGTCAACGTCACTCTTTGCTAGGTTCCTGGACACATACATACATATCGAAGGGAACAAAATACCCCATCAGACGGCCAGCAGCAGCTCGGAAATGGAGAAGAGTGATGCAGATAACGCCCTACAATCACCACATTTTGATCTTTTGAGGAAAATTGATGAGCTTACCACAGCCATAACAGTGTGACCTATTTACGAAACGAGACGATTGTGAAGTCTCAAGGACTTTGTGGCCGAGTCTTAATAAGATACGAATTGTGAAACCTTTGACGTAACACAAATTCGCTGTAAGAACACCGCGCTGTTGCTTCAATGTTTCAACAATGGCTTTTAATAAAAAATTAACTCTGTAGTAGTTGTCGGGATAAAAAAAGAGCAGTACACTCACCACTTGATATACAAAGGACCAGCTCTCCAAACAAGACGACTCATGCGTCTGCAAACTCGCTTCTTCACCAGCTTGCCAGGAATAAAGGAAATTAAACTATGAGAGCACCTGAATTTTATAATAATGATAGTTTGGAATTATGTTTGTTATTGATAAAATTATCGATAGATACTACTATTTCGATGGGTAAATTTTAATCAATGAATAGAGTGCATCGATATATACAGCGATAACATCGATAAATATGTCGATAATAAACACGAAGGAAATACGGGTGCTGATATCGATGAATAAGTATCTAATAATGCCGATAAATATGTGTCGATAAAATCATCGAATAATATCTTTAAAGGTTTCTATGACTACATAAGTAAAAAGGGATATCGATATTGATCAATAAATATGTACTTAATGATATAAATATATAGAAAGTATCGATAAAATAATCGATAAATATAAAAAATTATTTCGATAAGAATATCGATGAATATTTCGATAACAATAAAAACGCTGATAACAAATATAGAATGTGCATATAAACTAATCTATAAATTCATATATCGATAATAAATATAATAGTCTATTATATGAATCATTTGCTACGGCTACGGGCAACTGGACCTTTAATCATCTTTCAGTGCGTGTCTTTAAATTTACTGAAATATTTTCTGCTCCTAATTAACACGCTTAAACACGAAATTTAATGCTTTAATTCTGCTTTCACACCTCTCTGCCTCAGCTCAGCTGATTCGCAAATCTGTGCAAATGACACTTTCGAGGCTGGCTTGCCTGCAAAATATAACACCTAACTAGTTATACATATACCTTTTCTCTATTTCTTATTATGCTTTAATTCTTATTTTTTTATAAATATCGCTTTCATCGCTTAAGCGCCACCTAACTGTTTACGTTCTATACTCACAATTTTTTTTACGCTTCATTTTCCTCTCTTATAAGCGATTATGCAAGATTGCGGTGCGGTTTCTTTTCACTTCATATACACTTTCACACATTTTTTTCTTGTGAATTGTGTGTGTAAAGTTTTTTTCTGCTGACTCAGGTGGAAACGTCAATGCGTGCACACAAGTTTGTATACAAAGTAGCAGTGATTTCTTTGCCTTAGCTATTTCTTTTATTTTTTATCCACCCTGACCTGCCCTCGCGCTCACACTCTTCTTAAACATTTTCTATCTTCCTCATGCCGCACTTTTGCTTCTTCAGTTGCTATAAGTAACTTTTTTGCTGCCAATTGCTGCTTATGACGCTCGAAAGTATGCTTTAATATCCTTTCATTATTTGCCAAGTCAGTGGTTCGTTTTATTTTTATACCTAAATGTAGCTGGGCTTGTGTGTGTTTGTGCTCATTCGTTTTTCTATGATTTTTGTGAATACGTATTGCTTATCACACTTTATTGATAAGTTATAAAG
>NW_023458567.1:15445356-15448493 GCF_013731165.1 Rhagoletis pomonella | reverse complement strand
TGATCCAAAAAATTTCTGATAAAATGCCAAAAGTTCCCCAATATCCCGAAATAACCCCGAAAATAAAATACTTCTTTAAATTTTATTATCCGTTCTTCTTAAAGATTTGAGCTATGTAATATAGGAAATAGTTTTCTAGCTGTTGCAAGCATCAAAGACGCTAATTTTGCCATGAAATTAAACATTTTACATAAAAAAGTATGAGTACGTATACGACACGGCGCACAGTGGGACGTCCCACATAAGCTGCGGTCAAAACTAGTAACCGCATTAAAACTTCGCGTAAACTGAATAAGGAAATGTGGAAAATTATAGTCCACCGAATCCCAAAAAATTGGCGCAAATGTTAAAAATGCATATTTTGATGAAATTTGGTTTACTTTGATCGTTTTATTAATTTTGGGGAAAATTAACAAACACATTTATTTTATTTCTAAAGCACTTCCTATGTCTTCCTTTTAAAAATTATGTACATGCACTGAAACCTTCAGTTCTAACTATAATTTATAGAACAAATGCCGAGCTAAGAGAAACAGGACTTTTGCCATCGAAAATTTTAAGTGAAACTCTCTTATAAATTTTAGTAGATACATATATGAAAATGTAAAGCAATGCTTAACCACAGTTATATTAATCAGTTTGGCTTATTATACATACATATGTATATCCGCGCTGGTAGAAAAATTTATTTAAATTACTTGCGAAAAAACAAAATTTTTCCCTACATTTTATTTTTTACATGGTATCAAAAATTATTTTACATGGTATCAACTATTATTTTTCTTTGGTTTATTTGCTAAGAAACTGGGTAATTTTTTTTCAGAATTCGCTAGTACGTTTTTAATATATTTTGCTTGTAGTTGGCTTAACAAATGAAATAGTTGGAAAAAGCAACAAGAAGAGTGGGATCGTCGGTTCGAATCCTACTGAAAGAAGTCTGATGAGGAAATGTTGTGATTTCCGAAATAGTTATCACTTCTACCATTTTTTTAAATTATTGTTGCTTTTTCTCAATAAGTTTTTCAATAAAAACGGCCTCAAGCTCAATAAAAATTTTTGAATATAATTTTTTGCCGCTGTAATCCCATTGTGCGGCAGCTGCTGTAGTAAGTATAAAACTCTCATTGAAATAGCTGTAATTTTCATAAAGTCATAATGTTTATATATATGTAGATACATATGCGTATGTACTATGTCTGCGTATATATATGATTATTAAACCACAAGGAAGCGGCAAACATTTGTACATCCATGTCAATGCAATTTTACCCTTTAGTAATGGCTTTTTACCACAATCGATAAAAATTCGTAAGCGATTTAATCCATTTAATGAATATTTCTTCCATTTATAGAATTGTTTTTTGTTTATAAGTAGGGACGAAGCTTAAAACGGCTTGAATAGAAGACATAAAAACTACAAAACTGATTTTACTACCAGGTTTTGGTAAGGCAAAACGATGTTATAAAAGTTCAAATCTGCCACAGCACATTATTATAGCATTCTACATTCATACATACACATGTATGACAAACGCAAATATGGATTATGACACTTTAGCGGTGCACAAGCCAACATTTTTATCAAATCCAAGCAAACATAAGTACTCGTAGGTATGTATGTACATATATATTTACTTTTTATGGTTTATATACATAGCTCTACCGCCTTCTTTTCCCTTATAGATACTTATGCTACATACATATGCATGTATGTGTTTTCATACGTCTATATGACACGTATCCTTTGTACAAATACACCTTTGCAAATATCGTAAGCTGCTGACAGAACTAATACTTGTACGAAAAACGGAAAGATCAAAAGTGAGGAAATTGCAAAGAGAATATGCGAAAATATGTATTTAAGTGTGTTGCAAAATGCAGATTTGTATGAAGGGGAATTTCTATTTCTAGCTGACAAATTTTCGTCGGGTGTACTAAAATAGAGATTTAAATGAAAGCAAGTGGTGTTGACGTAAAGTTTTATTGTATTTTCTGTATACCATGACATACTCTTTCAAGCGTTGATAAGAGTTGAAAAAAGTAGGTTACTAAATACCATTACCATATCCAGATACCTACACAAATTTAGCAAACTTAAATTAAGTATGTCAGAATTTTTTGAACCTATCCCTTGTTCTTCAACCATGCTGACCTTTCGTTAGATCCCAAGAGCTCTCTTCTAGTTAGATAATGACTACACTATTTAGGTCCATAAATAAATGGACACTCGCACGAGAAACGCCGAATGAATCTTACCTCCTACTCATCTTTGCAGTTTCGGCAGAACGCGTTATGCGGGCTACAAGCGGCACGAGGTCAATAGCCAAAGATCTCGTCAATATTGCGATTTGATGTATTGTATTTTAATTTTAGTTTTTCGGCAAATATCTGTACCACAAAAGCCAAGCATGTACATGTTAGTGCTCCACATAGTGTTTTTAGGTTTTTCCTACTTAGCAGATTGAGCTCTTTTGTCACTGAAACAAAGGAAGTTCTTTGAGTAATGCAGGATTTTTCCCACTCGTTGAAGTCATTTTTGGTGTTATTGATTTTGAATCCAAGGAACGGGCTGGATGAAAAAAATGGGATGTCTGCCCTTGTTTTAGCTTGGAAGTCGGCTTTTTCATTACCATCATAGGCCTCATGACCACACACCCAGATTAAGGAGACCCTATTCTGGGTGGATAGGTCATTGAGGGCTCTATGGCACTCTGTACAGGTTTTTGATGAGAACAGATAGCTATCCAGAGCTTTGGGACCATGTTATTGTGATTAAGTCCAAATTAGCCCACTTGCTGCTATTCAAATTTCACCTCGACTTTTGAGGAAGCAATGTAGAGGGAAGTTTTATGCTTGAACTCGTTTCTTCACTCTCTTTGTTCTACCTCCATATCTTCCAAAACAACACTATTTAGCCGAGGGTATTGAGGGTATTTTGGGTAAGATTTAAGCGGGTAAGTTTCATCCTGCTTTCCAACTTTGCCGTCGTATAATTACATAGATATTAGTGTAAAAACCACTAAAGTTTATGGCATAGTCTGTAAGCTTCCCTTAAATATGTTACTCAGAGAGCACGCCACTTTCTATTCCCATGACCATTTCGAATCCATCTGTAAAAATGGCAATCTCATCGTAGC
>NW_023458567.1:15440369-15445256 GCF_013731165.1 Rhagoletis pomonella | reverse complement strand
TTTTTTTTAATTATCGAAATCTTTTGTTTTCAAAGTTATCTTTACGAAAAAACTGATGAAAACTGAAACTTTGTACAAATTTTTTGGCCAAGAAGGTAAAAAATATTTTAATTAAAGCAATGTTTATTTGGATCTTTTAGAAATGAATGAATTTAAATGTTCATGTTGAAATGGTTTTGTTTTCAAACTTATTTTTATTATAGTAAACTGAAAAACTGAAAACTTTTTGTTAAAAAATATTTTGTTCTTTCAGATGGGAATATTTATTTTGTTTTCGATATTATCAAGTACTGCCAAATAAAGAAAATCAGACGATGTTTTGGTAATATTATTTATTTTAAAAAATAGTTTTACGAAAAACTGAAGAAATCTGAAAATTCGAACACCCTTTTGGGCAACAAGAGGTATCAAATATTTCTGAAATTTGAATGTATTAAAAAACTCAACAATTTTTTTCTTCAAATTTTCAGTAGCGTTTTTTTCAAAATTACTTTCAGTCACAGAACTTATGATTTTTGTTAAAAAATTATTATTTTTTTGTTAAAAATGGTCAATATATCTTGTTTTAAAAATTATCTTTAGTACATTCAAATCACGAAAATCTGAAGATTTTTTGATTAAATTAGTTTTTTTTTCAATATTTTTTTGTTTTCAAAATTATCTATAGTATGCTCAGATTATGAAAATCAAAAGATTTCTTTGGTTAAAATATTTTTTATGTTTCAAATTGTCAATATTTTTAGTTTTAAAAATTATATTTATTCAATACACCTAAATTGAAAAAAATCAGAAAATTTTTTGCTAAAAAATATTTCTTTAAATGGTTGTTTTCAAAATTAGCTTTAGTATTGTCAAATCACGATATCTAACCTTAAAATTTTGTGTAAATTTTTTTTTATAAAATTACATTTATGTATGTTTCTTCAGCAAGTTAAGAACAACGTAGGGTATTTAGAAAAAAAATAAAATTTTCATAAAAAAAAGGCAAGTTGCAGGGAATGTACATATGGATTTGTGGGGCTCAGGAGGTTGTGGAGTCTTCCGCCATTTTTAAAACACAAGTGGCGAACTTTTTTCCAACTCAGAAGGAAAGCCACTACAGGTCCTAAATCAAACTATGCCTAAACGTTAGTATCCGTAAAAAATGTATCTGATTATTTATTTATTTTAAGGTAATTTAGAGTGTGCATTTTGCAACTAAAATTTTCGTCTGATTTTATTTTTGCTTAACTAAATTGTTTAAAAAAGGGCAAAAAAATTTATAAGCAAAATTTGTTTTGATCCTCTTAGGAAATTGTTTTAGTATGAAGGACTTTCCAGCTCAAAAAAAAAAAGAAACCATGCTAGTTAAAGCTCTCTGGGCACCACATTTAAACATACTCGTCGTACTTACACATACACATTTTGCGCCTTGTAGCTACTCTTTCCTACAAGCAACATTTAAGGGGATGGAAATTTAATTAAAAGTTGTCACAGCCATTTTATTTTATAAAATATATATTTTTAATAATTCATATGCAAAAGAAATTGATGTAAATCATGTTGATGTAATTATGATTATGCCTGTCTGTCATGCTTATATATACATATGTATGTATATTTTGTACATGCTTTATTTTAAATGACATTGACTTATAGCTGGAAGCAGAGTTGCTAAATTTGCTTTCATAGCGTTATAGTTTTAAAATGGGCATTTAAATGAGGGCCTTAATAAAAAAAAATATATATTTCTTTGAGTTTGTTATTCCATCATCATTCTCGTCACCCTCGCGAAAAGGGCCGTACACGTACATATATCTGTACATATACATATCTATACTATATCCCAGTGGGAAAGTGTAATGTATAGTAATCGAAAAAATAATCAGTAAAACACCCCTTTTTACCCCACGGCGATGTCCTAAGAAAAGTGGGACATTCAATTTTGCATTACCTAGTATCGAAAAATGAATGTGATTTAATATGAAATTTTTGGGACTTTTTGAATACGTTAGAATGATGATTACATATTAAACAGTAATTGAATCAAAAACTCATAGGAAATACATTCCATTATTTATCACGCATGGAATGCATTACTACTTTTCCCACTGGGATCCTATGCAGAATACATACTAGAAAGCCCCTAATGCCTTCTCTCTCATCTTTGCTCGACATCGTAAATATTTCAGCGAGTAAGATAGGGGATTTGTAAAGCGTAAGTTTTGTTCGTCTAGAAAGGGATCTGCTTTCCTACCCAGCCCAAAGTAGCAGCTGTGAGTGAATAAAAGAGGTCTAAATTTACTGAACGATTACTTCACGCATTACGTTTTGAAACTAAACCGCTTCGGTTTCTATTTTTAAACACATCTGTGAGATTTTTGGTTGTCTGAGTTAAGTGAAGCGATTTCTAAAATCCTGCAGCAGGTTATCGGTATGCTGATCTTCTTTTCCTTCTTTTTACATCATCTTTTTACGTCAATTTTCCTGATAATTTATTTATTTCATTCCGCATTCGGTATTTTGGCGCCTTAATAGCTCATAAAATGACATGCTTATGAAACAGTTTTTAATTTTGAATCTGGACGCTTGTGATTCGAATCGTGGAATATGTAAGTATATGGTTTCCGAAGTTATAATTTAGCGTTGCAAAACTGGGTATTTGTGAGTATAAATCGAAATTAGACGTTAATGATTGTTGTTCAAATTTCGAAAGGAATTTCACTAGTATTTAGCTTTTCAAAGGTTTTTTTCAACGCATTTGACTTTGAATATTCTGTGTGGTGCAATGCATATTAAACAGCTAGCAGCAGTAGAGCAGCTGATTTTACTTTTGTCGAGAATTTCGCCTTTAAATTGTAATTTCTGTTTAAATCGAAAAATATATGCAAAATAAATGCAGCTTCAGGGCTAATAAATCTAAGAACATTAAAAAAGGTTTTAAAATCCTCTAGCTTTGTGGAAAAAAGGCAAAATTATTGATTGTCCCGTATTCGGCTGCCATAAATATGACAACCGTACCTATATTAAATGCTTATCCAGATATATTTAGTGAGTACCTTTCAAGTTGTTATGGATCAGCTTACTTTGCTATAGTTTTTTAAAAAAAAAAAACAACTATAAAACCATCTTGTTTCAACTAAAGCTATTTTAGATTATATATGAATTATATGTAAATCACTCGGGACTCTTCGGGGCTTTTCGAAAATTATTGGAATTTGTTCAAGATGTCAAGGGATTTATTTTAAATTTTTCGTCGTCGGACATTTTGGGAATTTCAATGGACTGATTTTTTAAGATTTTTGGGATTTGTTCTAGACAATAATTTTTCGTCGTTTTATTTTTTTTTTTTGAACTCTTCTGGGTTTTTCTTGGCTATATGGGGGTTTTTGGCCTCCGCGGGATACTTTCGTGATTATTCGAAACTGTTTTTGACTTTTCGTATTTTTTTGTTGCCTATTTCGCTGTCGCGATTTTCGAGGCTTTTGCGGATTATTATAATTTTTAAAGACTTTTTTGCGAAATTTTTCGAATTTTTTGAGACTTGCGGGGATTTATTTGGAATATTTTAAGACCTTTTTCGGAACTATTCGGGGTTATTTCGAGAACTTTTGAACGTTTTTAGATTCCTCGGGATAATCTCTGCATAATTCGGGAGTCTTCGCGAATCTTAATGTTGTGATTATTCGTCAATTTGTCGACACTTTAGGAGGTTTGTTTTAAAAATTTCGGGTTTTTTCGGGTTTTTTCGGTACTTTTTGGTTTTTTCGAGAATTTATATATTTTTTGGACTCTTTGGCAAGTGACTTTTTGCATTTTTTTGCGAAGTTTTAATGTTAAACAATTCTTTTAACTTTAAATTTAGCTTTTTATGAGAATGTGCTTTAAAAAGGTGGGTATTTTCTGAAAAAAAAAAAATATTAGGCAAAGTCTGCCACAAAAAAAATTTGATTACTTAAAATCAGACTTTTGAGGCAAAGAAAGAAATAACCAGAATTTTTGGGCTCCAAATAATAAAAAGGGCAATAGTTCATATTTCTAAATTTATTTATTTTTTATTATGAAATACATATTTTTATTATGAAATACATATGTTTATAAAATTTGTTTATATCACAAAATTACTCCGTGCCTTTTTTACCCAACACCCAAAAATGTCGGTTTCATTAACGGCATCAACGATGTCAGCAGCGCAACTTAACACTGTGTGAAATTAATAGCACAGAGAAAGTTGTGGACATCCGAAAAAATATGTATGTCTTATGTCTTAAAAATCATATCAAGCGAGAAAAGTTACTTGGATTACACCTATGTACATACAGCGGTTGCAGTGCAGCACCACGCCTCCACTTCGCCAGCACTTAGTACACTCCAATTAACTGCTTATTTGTGGAGATGGCGCTTGGTTTTACTCCACTCCTATTCATACGCCAACTGCTCCTCTACCACTACCTCGACCTCTGTCCCCCTCTCGCTTTCTCATTGTTCCCAACGCTCCGTGCCGCAGCGTTCATTACAAAATGCCGGAAGGTTTGTTTTAAACAACTTTTTTTTGCCGCATTTGTTTGTCGCTGTTGTTGTTATTATTGTTTTTGGCCATTGTAATCATTGTTGCTGTTGTGTTTATCATTATTTGTTGTCTTTTTGTTAACGAATTTTGTTGTTGTTTACACTTTGTTTCGTAGGAAGTTACTAAGGATATCGCGGAAATTATGAAATAAAATAGATTTTCCTGCCAGCTATGAAGACTTTTCTTCAGTTGTTGTTGTTTGTGTTTTATTTTTATTTTTTAGCGCTTTGTTGCATTCTTTGAGTACTGTTGGCCAAAGTTTTCTTGCCAAAAAAGTAGACGAAAATAATGTCAAAGAAGAACGCATTGCAAAAACTGTATAATGAAGAAAGGAAAAA
>NW_023458567.1:15438332-15440269 GCF_013731165.1 Rhagoletis pomonella | reverse complement strand
CGGACCAAAGTTATAATACCATTTCATGCTCATGAAAGGTATAAAAAAAGTTTCAATTAAATCATAGATTGAGGACCCCTTTAGACCCATCGGTCGTCAAGGGTTAAGTTTTTTTTTGCAAAAATGTGAGAAATCAAAACAATTATGATTTTTAAATAATCTACTTATTTGTTCAAAATAGATTTTTGCCACAAAAAAATATCAATTTGATATATAGTGCATGCAAGGTTAATACAAGATTTCTATCATTCTATCATAAGTATTAATGACTTTCCCATGTAATCACTGGCATTCATACAAGGCAAAACTAAAAGTTCCATGTATCGTCCAACTTGAAAATTCTGTGAAATCCCCGAAAGGCCCAAAAAAAACCAAGCAACCCTTGCTAAATACTCTGAAATGTTAAAAAAAAATCCGAGAATTCCCGATGATTCTCAGAAATTACTACCAAATATTTAAAACTGCCGATCAGTCCCAAAAAAAAACAAACGAAAAAAGATCAACACATTCCCCAGAGTTGTGAAAAATTACAATCTCCAATGAGTACAAGAAAATGTTAGGTAAATCAAAACAAGCATTCGTAATTTTCCAAAAACAGTTCCTCGAATTCCAACACAATCACAAGCAAAATCCGTAAACTCCCAAAGTAGTCCCGAAAAATTAAAAAAATGCGAAAATCCACTTTAAAGTCCGCAACGTCTCCAAAAACAATTCGTCGAATTTATAAAAAATCACAAAAAACCTGAAAACTGCCGCAAAGTCTAGAAAATTTTCAGAAAAAAATCGGCACATTCCGAAAAAGCTCTGCTGAAAGAAATTCCCATTGCGCGCGATAACTTCTGATGAATGACAAAAAATTTTCAAAAATACGCAAACTACAAAAATTCGGGAACTGACAAATATTCCGAAAGGGCTTCAATTCAATTAATCTTCGAAGTTTATCGAAATTATGAAAACTTTCTTTTTTTTGCACAGCACAAAAGATACAATTATAAAATGTCCGAACAACAAAATCGAAAAGCAAGGCCTCGAAAAAATACGTCGTTAAATTTCGAAAAGACCCAAAAATCCTGAAAAAATAACAAAACGAAATTCGAGAGATTAGTTTTTTATTTCAAAAGAGTAAATTATAGGAACCGTTCATCTTGCTTTAGAAAATATCTTAAAGAATCTGCTAAGTGTCTAGGAATAGAATGGAGTTCCCAAAATAAAATCATAAGTAAAAAGCTCCGAAAAATTACTGGAAAATCTCGAAAAAGCTTGAAGTCTTGAAAAATCACAAAGCATTCCAATAAATCTCCAAAAAAATCACCTAAAGTCGCCTACATACAAAACAAAAATTTAAAAAAAAAACGCCTTAAACACAGTCTTAAATCCAAACAAACCCGAAAAATTTCGAATAATATAATTTTTTATCACTTAAAAAAAAAAAAATTTATGAAAATCGGTTATCTTGCTGTCAAAAAGAAGTCTGATGAAGAGATGTGGTGATCTCCAAAATAGCTGCTATAACTTCTACCGCTTAGACTTTGTTGCCTTTTCAATTTTTCCTAATAAACAATCGTGGTACAAAGCTCAATAAAAATATTAAAAATAAAATGTTAATAAGCCACAATAACATTGACAAATAAATCTGAAATCATCTATTCTTCCGAGTTTTTATTTCTTTCGAGCCCCTTTTTAGCCATAAGCTCTTAATAAATTTGGGCAAATAAATGTCCTTCGGCCATTCAAAGGCGATCATAAAAAATAGCTTTATCTGCGTATGTGCGCCACAATCTTTTAAAATGTCCATGCCACAAAATGCCATTATCGCGCAAAGTATCCACATCAAATGTACAATATCCTTGAAAAAATTCGTAACATATTACAAGCCACACCAGCGCTTACTACCCCTCTCCCTCCACTCTTTTAGCTTTTTATATGCATTTCTTTTT
>NW_023458567.1:15434588-15438232 GCF_013731165.1 Rhagoletis pomonella | reverse complement strand
TGCAAAAACTGTATAATGAAGAAAGGAAAAAGAAATGCATATAAAAACCTAAAAGAGTGGAGGAAGAGGGGTAGTTAGCGCTAGTGGGGATTGTAATATGTTACGAATTTTTTCAAGGATATTGTACATTTGATGGCATTTTGTGGCATGGACATTTTAAAAGATTGTGGCGCACATACGCAGATAAAGCTATTTTTTATGATTGCCTTTGAATGACCGAAGGACATTCATTTGCCCAAATTTATTAAGAGCTTATGTCTAGAAGGGGGCTCGAAAGAAATAAAAACTCGGAAGAATAGATAATTTCAGATCTATTTTGGTATTTATTAAAATAATATTAAAAATTCTCAGCAGGTAAGTTTGGTGTCGTACATTTCCTTCTTCTTCATTTTGGTAAGACAACTTTGCTACTCGTCTCTCTTTTTTGTGAAGTTCTGCTACTTATTCAAAGCTTGTATACCCCACGTCATTATAAAACCCGTACAGTTAATTCCATTATCATGCATTTCTCGTGGTGTAGTCATCTCGAAAGCTTCAAAGTCTTCTAATTTTGTTGCACATCGGCAAAGTGTGTGTCCATATCTCATGTCTATTAGTGAGTCTAAAACTTACAGAGCTGCTTTATTGTCAGATAAATAAAGACCTCAGCAGGTCTTTGAGCGAGGCTTAGTGCTACCTTCGGGATAGCCAATACCTCCGCTAGATATAAATACACTGTAGTAGTCGGGGAGTCTTCAGTACTTTGAAAAGATGCTTCGTATGTAGCCAAGAAGTTCTGTGTGAATTTATAGTTCTATGTTAGACCAAACTCTACCTACCTCGTCCCGAATTTAAAACAATCCGCGCGAACAAGACTTCTTCCCTTGTGCGTGCATATAGGCTCCGCGGGTTCGTCCAATTACCATTGATGACCATCTACTTCTAGCACTTAATGAGCGTCAGTGTTGAGATTCTCTTGTTAAAACAAAGTTCGTTTTGGTTGCGAATGTAATTCATTAGGAAGTGCCTCGGCTACTATTTACCGTGTTAGATAACTTTATTTCACTTTTGCTACTTACCTACATGAATAACACCGATGTTGCTAATTTTGGTATCACCCAATAGTGCTTTCATTATTCCTTCCTCCTCCTATCGAAGTCGCTAATAACTCCGCCTTTGCTCCCGGTGTTTTAGAAGCGATATCGGGATATCGAAAGCTTCGCAAGGAAGCAGCGGAGGATTACAAATCCATATTCGAAAAGATGGGTTTATAGCAGCCTTGAGGCATCGTTCTACGTTTGTAGTAGTCCCACTTTTGGGGTCGTCCAAACTCAAAATAAGCTAATAAAGTATTCGCAATTGCAGTCATTCTCATCCCCAGAGCTGTCAGACTGTAGTAGTGGCAGCATGCGTAGGCCCTGGAAACTCGACTTTCGATTAATCACTTATTTTTCCCAGAACAAGAGTAGCACGTCAATGCCCTTGCAACTTCCGAACTTTCTTAGACAAAATTTTTCTTTCGGAAGTTTGGTTATCGAAACAAGTAGCGCGTCATTGTATTAGTAGGAATGTTATTTAGCATCTGTCTAGATTTGTGAGACCACTTCATAACGTGCCAGTTTGAGCATGAAATTTTTGAGACTTTTTGCGAAAATTTGCTAGATAGGTTTTGACCACAAGATAAACGATTTTCACAATTTTTTTTTTAAGTGATACAAAATTATATGATTCGGGATCTTTCGGGTTTGTTTGGATTTCTTTGCCTAATTTTTCGATGATCGGCGGCTTTAAGAATGTGTTTAAGGTGTTCCTTTTTAATTTTTATTTTTTGTAATCTGGAGATTTTTGGGAGATTTCTTAGAATGCTTTGTGATTTTTCAAGACTTCAAGATTTTTAGGGATTTTCTAGTAATTTTTCGGAGCTTTTTTCTTATGATTTTATTTTGGGGATTCCAGGATATTCTTAGTCACTCTGCAAATTCTTTAAGATATTTTCTAGAGAAAGATAAACGGTTTATATAATTTACTCTCTTTAAATGAAAAACAATTTTTTTCGAATTTCGTTTTGTTATTTTTTCAGGGTTTTCGGGGCTTTTCGAATTTTAATGGAATCCTTCGTATTTTTTTCAATACCTTGCTTTTCAATTTTGTTGTTGGGTATTTAAGGAGATATTTGCGAGTTTTCATGACATTTTAAAATTTTATCTTTTGTGCTGTGCAACAAAAGAAAGTTTCCATAATTTCGATAATTTTCGGGCATCAATTGAATTGAAGTCCGTCCGGCGAATATTTATCAGTTCCCGAATTTTTGTAGTTTGCGTATTTTTGAAAATGACAATTCATCAGAAATTTTCGTGCATAATGGGGATTTTTTCTGATGCAGAAATGCAGAATGTGCAGATTATTTTCTGAAATTTTTCTGGACTCTGCGGAAGTTTGCAGTTTTTTTTAATTGTTTATGAATTCGAGGAATTGTTTTTGGAGACTTTTCGGAATCTGAAATGGATTTTCGAAGTTTTTTATTTTTCGGCACTCCTTGGGAGTTTACGGTATTTGTTTGTGATTGTGTTGGAATTCGAGGAACTGTTTTTGGAGATGTTTTCGAAATTTAAGTAGACTCTTCGGGAGTTCTCATTAGGTAGTTTTTTTTTTAATTTTTTGGGATGTCGAGGAATTGTTTTTCGAGATGTTTCGGAATTTAAAGAGGCTCTTCGCGGTTTTTTATTTAATTTTTTGGACCTCTTCGGCAGCTTTCGGGATTTCTTGAGATCTTGCGGTTCGCATCGGAAAATTACGAATGCTTGTTTGGATTTACCCAACATTTCTTGTTTTAAATATTTGGTTGTAATTTCTGAGAATCATCGGGAATTCTCGGATTTTTTTTTACAATTCAGAGTATTTAGCAAGGGTTGCTTGGTTTTTTTGGGACCTTTCGGGGATTTCACAGAATTTTCAAGTTGGACGATACATGGAAATTTTTTAGTATGATTAGATGGGAAAGTCATTAATACTTATGATAGAATGATAGAAATCTTGTATTAACCTTGCATTGCACTATATATCAAATTGATATTTTTTTGTGGCAAAAATCGATTTTGAACAAATAAGTAGATTATTTAAAAATCATAATTGTTTTGATTTCTCACATTTTTGCAAAAAAAAAAATTAACCCTTGACGATCGATGGGTCTAAAGGGGTCCTCAATCTGTGATTTAATTGAAACTTTTTTTAAATTTTTTTTTTAAGTTTTACCTTTGTGGTGGTGAAAAATAGCTAAAAAAAGAACAAACATTTCACTCACAGACAATGACTTTGGCCGCTTGCTAAGCAGACACCGTTTTTGGTTTGAGGTTTTCTTTATCAAATATCAACGACAAAAGGATAATTTTTGTAAGAACGGAAAACGACTTTTCGCCACAAACACTGATAAAATTGGCCATAGTGCATTATACTTTTTCTGTATCTTGCTATTAAAATAATTATAATAAATATATTAAAAAAATCTGCTACCAGTAAATATTTATGTCTTAATAATCAGTGCCGTTTCGTTGAGCTAAAAAAATCTCTAACAATTTCTACATTTCCACAATCTTAAGCTCTACCTATCGAAATCCACTTTTCACTTTTCAATTTAAGTATACCTTACCTGAAAACTGCAAAAAAAA
>NW_023458567.1:15418491-15434488 GCF_013731165.1 Rhagoletis pomonella | reverse complement strand
AAAAAAAATATATCGCAAATTTTTACAAGCATTTAAAGGACTATTAAAATTCAACAAACGACAATTTTACGCTCAAAAAAATTTTGAAGTAGCAGAAAAAACTTACGAAGTAAAAGCACACATTTCTTATGGCTCATAATTTCTTTGCAAACACGCACAGCCATACCTACACAAAGTACACACTCACATACATATTCATACACATTTACATTCCCTGCAGTGCTGTATGATTTTTTATGGCCACACAATGGCCATTCGTTCCAGTTCACCACTCGAATCCACACAAAAACGGCTATTATACTCATACAACAATAACAATAACATTACTTGCAGACGAACACGACAGAACTTTTGTCGCACCGGCCGGAAAATCGACATTTTCGAAGGTATTATAGCGCCACTTTGAATGCTCCGATAAGTATGCAATGGAAAATATTTACGGGCACATACAAAGAGCTTTGTGTGTGTATGGCAAAAATAGCAACAATTGTAATTGCATGGATGTATAATTATATAAATTAAGGTGCAGGTGAATGTGTGTGTTGCTAGCTGGCTGCTTGTGTATACTATATAATTTATTCATTATGCCATCATAACAATAATTAAGTTAGTAATGTTGGTAGTTTGTAATGGCACCACACATACATACATAGGTACATATAAACTCAAATACCAAACTGCAATTTAAGTAGCGTGTAAGTTGACTTTATTCTCATAGAGAAATACACATACAAAACTTGTACTAATAACTACTTTGCTAAAACGTGCTCTAGAAGTGCAAATAAAATGTTGATGTTGATTTTAGCCTTTTCCCAGCACTTGTCACGTTCTACTCTAACCACGTGTGCTCTTGGATTAGCTGCAATGTAAGTTATTAAATGGCAGGCAGTATTTTAGTGTAGCATTTATTCATGGTATGCAATATGGTGTTCATACATATGTGGGGCGTTCCATCCCAAAATGGACGGGGTTGACACTTCATGTATTTGATTTGTTTCAAATTTTTAGGGTTGATGGACAAAAATAAACAACAATAATTAAATATGAAATTTGAGCTTGATTAATACATTTTTAAAAACTTTAAGAGCACAAAAACAAAAACAAATCGATTTAATAGTTTTCCAAATATAATATAATAGGAAATAATTTGAAAAAAAAAATCAAACATAAACACATCAAAATTCTCTATGAAAAGAAATATTTTAAAATTTTTTTTCTTGAAAAATTTTTCACATAAAAATTTTTTGATAAAAAAAAATAAAATTAAAAAAAATCACAATGGTAGCTCTGAGTGTTGTACAATTTTTAAGTGTAGTATTACGGGAGTTATGAATTTTTGTTTACACCAAAGTTTAGTAAAATGAGTAGATTACAAGTGTACAATTTTTTTAAATTTTTTTTTAGATTTTTTTTTGAGTATGCAGTTTTGTAGCTAAATTTAGTTTGTTTTTGTTTTAGTAATGTAAAGTTTTTAAAAATGTATTAATCAAGCTTAAATTTCATATTCATTTATTATTTATGTTTATCCATCAACCTTAAAAATTTGAAAAAAATCAAATACATGAAGTGTCAACCCCGTCCATTTTGGGATGGAACGCCCCATGTACATACATACGTATTTATGTGTACGCGCGTACATACCTACTAAAACATACGAGTATGTACTTTGCTACTTATGCATGTTTGTCTTTCTATAAATAAATTTGGATATTAAGTATGGCATTTGCGTTGGTATGGCAGTTGGAACGTGTAAATTTTAATATTCAAATGTATGCATTGAGTGTCAGCCGATGTGACCTTCGTTTAATAGACTCCGGTAGAAGGAAATTTAATACTTGAAGTTGAACTGCTCAATAACACGTGCCAAAAAGCAAGCTCATACTACATAGGTACCATCCATTTGATTATTATGCTGGATTTTCCGCCAGAAATTTATACGATCTATCAATGAACCGCAGCATGGAACATTAAAGAGATCTCTTGGATCCTCTATTGTAGAATCTTAAGAATTATACTCTCCTAAAACGGCGTAAAATGGATTTAAGTAGTACTGGTTCGTATGCATATCGAAGACCTGCGCCGCATGCCTTTCAGATTTGTCAAGCAAAAGACAACGTCCGCTTCATAGATAGAAGAAAAATTAAATAGAAATACACAACACGTCGGAGGACTGCGAAATGACCTCACAAATTTATTGGAAATGTCTAAATAAGTGCTACTCTAGGTTAGGTTAGGTTAGGTTATCGGGCTGCCTCCGTAGATGGAAACCCACTTAGACACGACAGTAAGAATCATTTGTCCAGAAGCAGACCTCACGAGGTCAGTGGAACTCCTAGACCTTCTCTATCCGGAAGTAATTCCTCAAGTGTACCCTGTCTTGCCAGCTCATCGGCCAAGCAGTTTCCAGCGACTTTTCTGTGACCTGGAATGCAAATAAGCTTAACAGGCAAGTAATCAGATGCGGTTGATAAGGATGTCACCTCTCTTTCATCATTCTCGAACGCACCTTTAAGGAGCCAAGTTCCTTGATAGCTACTTGGATGTCGGACTAAATATTCACCGCCCTAAAAGGTGTTACACTAAAGAGAAATCAATCCGAAGCCTCTTTTATTGCGGTCACCTCTGCTTGGAAGACACTGCCGTGGTAACCCTGTAACCCAAATTTCAGGCTTATGGAGAGTTCTTCGCAGAATACACCTCCACCTATCTTCCCATTCAGTTTCGATCCATCTATAAATAAGTTTACAGGAAATCTTACTGTCAAGGTTCAAGATCAAGTACTTCACCATGTCAGAGAGCCTAAGAGGAAGACCTCCCATTGAGAGAAGATGAAAATTCGGTACCTTGTACCTCTTAGAAAGAAAACAAGCTCCGTTTTACTTGGGTTTACACCCAGTCCGCAACTAGAAGCCCAGTTAACAGCCAAGTTCAGTAACCCTGCATTTGTTCAAACAGTGTTTCCAGAAACTTTCCTTTTTTTTATCAATGTCACTCATATAATACATGCATAGGTATATGATACCAATAGCATAAACAAGGAATAACGTTACAAAAAACATCTTTTGAAAACGCAATTTTTGCAGATTTTTTTTTTTAACTTTGAGCTCATTTCCTATAAGACGAATCTAGTGAAAAATATGACAGTTTTTCTAGGATCAATAACTTGGATATTTATCTTATAATTTTTAGACAAATATCTCCAAAAATCATACTTTCAGAAAAGTTAATTATAAGGCTTTAGAGCACTGCACTAGTTACCTCCGTATTATGAACTTTGTGATGCAATGGGTGAGAGGCTTTAAATCTATGAATGCTAAAGATTTAAGAGGCAGGTTGATCGTCTTCGAAGCGGCACGAGACACACCACTTGGGTATGTCCGAATCAAAGGACCGAGAATTAAACTCATCGTGATGGACTGAAGATACACAGCCAACAGCGAATCAGATCACAATTTATGGCAGCGAAGGTTGACATGAATTTCTTCTTTTTTGAATCTTTTGGTCGATATGTTGCAATGGACAGCCGAGAACCTTAGTTCCAGTTCTCAATCCACCTTAAACGGAATATGGTTCCCCAAACTTCTTGTGTTAGCAGCCACGCAGAAACACCTGGCATGCCGAAGTGTGCTGCAGAACTGCTATGGCCCTCTGAAGTTTTTGTGACTGTGTGAATACCGACGACAATAAAGTGGTGGCTGGATACGTAAGCCCTGCATTTCCTGCTGATGCAAAAGGAAGAAGAAAGACCAGTAGGAGAGACCAGTTTGTGAGGTGCTTGGCTTCACTTAGTTGCATCGAAGGTGGCAGTTGGCATGCGCCCGAAAGGATTCGCAAGCTAACTAGAACTAGAAAAAAAAGCTTCGGCCGCTGCAGCGATAATCAAGAAGAAAAGACTAAAGACCCAATAAAAATCTGCAAGTTGGTTTCGGTAAATTTCAAGATTTTCTTCTTGTTGGCTAACTATGGGGATTATTAGTCCGAGTGTGAGTTAGAAAGCGAGAAAGAGTTACAGATTCTTTCCGTAACTTCTTTGACAATTTCTTCATCAAAAAGCTAAGGAAAATATCATTATAACTGTTACTAAAACCTAAGGTTGGCTCACCTACTGTTCGTATGGTCGAAGATAATTGCTTTTAACCTGCATTTCTAAAAGATTTGAGATATGCTCACTTTCGGAACAGAATTGATGACCCTCATTTCGTTTGCCATGTGGTCGCCAGGGATGTTACTTTGGCTCAATAAAACAGTTAAGAAGCGCTTCTATTTCAGTTGGCTTGGTGCCCTTCCACGCCTGATAGTTATTTGGACGTCGTGCGTGTCGAATTTAGATATTTAATTTCAGTCTGACTTTCTTGGGGATTCTTATAAAGAGTAGTTGAGTAGTGCAGTCTAAATTCCGTATATTTCTTGGAGAGAATTTGCAGAACTTTAGCGTGACCGAATCGGGGGTCTCTGTACGATTTTAATTGCATTGCAACTACTCAGCTCTAAATTATTTTAGAGATATGCAACTCGCATATACCAACAGCCTTAAATTAAGAAATTATTATAAATATTTTAGCTTATACGACGCTTTCGTTGAGTTCAATAAACATATTCGCTTCCCTTCATAGCTGCAAGGATACGAGTACGTTCATATGCGCAATGGTGCTTGTCACGCCCACTTTTCCCGCAAGAATTTAGCCTTGCACGTAAACAGCTGATCGCCACAATTTGAATGTTACGAAATTCGAAAGAAAAAAATTGCAAGCGAACGAATACTCGCTTCTGCTCAGCTCAGCACGAGAAAGGTGTGGAAAGAGAGAGTGAGAAGAGGCAATCAATGGATTGGGGATATTGAAATGGGTGGGAGTAAGGGCTGTGACAGTAAATTTTACACACTGCGCTACTTTTTTGTGACTTTCGGGTAAGAAGAGCGTAACTGAGCGAATATGTGTGGCAAATATTTATCACTAGCGTTTGGTTGAGGGCAACTACGCAGCCGATTGTATGTTCTCTGCGCTCAGTACACAAATCTTTCGCAATTCAATGCTTTAATTTTATATTTTCTGCGCCAGTGTAACTCTCTCTTGTCTCCACTTTTGTTTTTGTCTCTCACTTTCGAACAGCTGATTTGACAGCTGTCAAAAGACATGACTGTCAGATTTTAGATGACAAATTGCAATGAGCGTAAAAGTAAAGCAAGTAGAACAAAAATTAGAAAAAAAGTATGGCGCCTGCGCATTAACGGTACTAAGTTGACTAACGTGCCTACCACTATCTGCTTTTTGTGTGCATGAATAACCGTTAGCCGTGCTGGTGCAACAAAAACAAGTTTGGCAAATGGATTTTGTGCGCTCTTGTATGCTCTCTCTCTCGCTTTGATTTGACAGCTTTACCATGCAATTTGTTGCTTTTGACGACGGCTGCGGCCGCGGATATAAGAAGACTGCTAACGATTTCCTGCCTAAATCAGTACTAAGCGAACTGTGAGCTCACATGGAAGTCAGATTAAATCTTTTGATCTAAAGTCGACGAAAGTTTATTGAGAAAAAAATTTTGCCAAGTTCCAAATGCAAAGTAAAACCAACAACAACCGGTTAGAGAACAACAACTAAGCTAAGCTGTCAGCCAGCCAGCAGCAGCAGCAGCAACAGCAACAACAACAACAAACCTTTTTCAATGCAAAATTTCAGCAGATCAAGGATTGTACGCCTGAAAGTGTGCTACGTTTGAGCGAAGAAAAAATCGAATCAGCTTCAGAATTGAAGTTTGCGAGAAGACTTGAGTGCGGAGTGAAAGTGATTTTTCCAAAAGAAAATCATTAATTTTTTCGCAAGAAAAACTTATTTTTTCGCTGTTGCGAAAGTTTTCGTAGCAGCTGTATTGAAGTGTGGTAAAGTGGAGTAAATAGTCAGTCAGCAGAGGAGCAGCTACGTGCAAGAAAAATCAATATCCGTCTAAAGTTTATTTCGGTTTCAGCGTAAGAAAACCAAAAATAACAAAAACAACAACAGCCACTACCACAAATCGTGAAATAAATTAAAAAAAAAAATCAAGAAAATTTTCGAGCAAATACACCCAAAGAAACTCCACACTCACCAGACACTACCCAAGGACTTTAGTCACGCCAAATAGGAAAAAACACTTAAGTACATCGTATAGTAAGAAAAACAAAGAAAAAGAAAATATTTTAGCCAAATAAACGCTTATTTCCTTAAACGCTAATTTGCTTACATAAATACTCACTTAAACAAAGGACAAGTAAAAAAAAAAACACAAATAAATTTAATACAAAGCGCCGCATATGTGTATGCGTATGTATGTGTTCATATGTGTACATATGTATGTATGCGCTTTTGTGTAAGGTTATGTTCTAACAATGCTTAGTTGCACGAAAAGACACAATCAAGAGGCCAGCAGCAGCATATAATTTACAAAGAGAATACGAACACAAAAACAAAAAGAAAAAATCGAATACCCAAAAATTTTTTGCTTCAAAATTCAGCAAAAATTTATCAAAAAAAAAAAATAATAACTTTGAAAAAAAAAATTGAGCGTCCGTCGCTAATGTCCATTTTTTCGGTGTTTAGTGCTTAAGTGGCATAACCAAAAATTTAATAAATTAAATATTGTATTGTAAAAAAAATTCGAACCAAAATTTGTGCAACTCAAAACTCCAGTAAAATAAAATTCCAGAAATTTTGAACATTTTTCATTTTTTGCATGCTTTGCGACAATAAGTTGTAAAACCAAATTTGCAAATCGAATGAAATAAAAAGCAAAAAAAGCAAAGAGAAATTCTAAAAGCATAGAACGAAAAACCAAAAATTTGCGAACGCATAGTTGACTGTATGCTTCTTCTTCTCCATCCATAAATTAGTCAAAAGCAAAAGCCTAAGCTTAAGTATCGTTATTGCGAGGCGGTAAAGCATTAAAGACGATTATTTCAACAAAAGCGAAAGCGAAAATTGAAAGTAAAGGTAAGTAATTATTGCAAATATTGTTATGAAATGGTATTTTAAGTTAGAAACTAAGCATTTTGGGACCACAAAAACTAATTCAATATAAGGGATGCGATTGCATTGGAAGGGAAGTAAGGCTCAAGAACGATTTAAACATATACCGAAATGTGCAAGAGAAATGCTTTTTCAAGGATTTGTATGATTTTTCAATATTTAAAATCGATCCAAATCCAAATCCAGATACAAAAATAAATAATTACTCAGACAAAATGAAACAGTAGAAATTGCTATTTCTCACAGATCCAGCTCGGGGAGTTTAAGAATATAATGCCGGAGTTCCACTGGGCATTAAATGACGCAAATTTAAATGACAATGTTAGGGATTAAGAAACACTTTTTTGTCATTGCAATGCCTAGTGAAAAATCGGCGTAAGAAACTGCTCCGAGTTACTAGAACCGCTTCTGCCACTGACCCAGAATGAATGCTGATACGCCTCATCACCTAAATAGATCAATCCAACGATATGCTTATCAGCTAAAGTTGTAACTTACTTTCAATAATTTTTTATCATCCTGTAGGTAATATTTACTGAGCCGTCCGCCTTATCGAGAAAATAGTAATGCCTGAGTCGGTTCGTTCAAAAACTATTTATTTAATTTTTGTCCAACAATACAGAGCAGCGTAAGCCTTTTGAATTAGTTCTGTTTCCATTTTCTAGTTTAGTTTCGGTACAAGAATTAGCTCCGAGTTGCTAGTGGTAGAGAAAAGATGAAGAAGAAAAGATGCCTATTTAAGGAAGCAGATAAAAACTAAAAGCCTTGATATATGTGGTAAATAAAAGTAGTTAAGAATATTAGAGAGATTTACCTTGATCTTGTAGCTTTCCACCCAAAGGTTCAGTTCCCCAAGTTCTCTTTGAAGCATCCCGTTACCATAAATACTATACACCGTGTACGCCACATATTTGACCCATCCACATATTAGTCGGAAACTTGGCTCGATCCCAGGCCGTGCGGGAAAGTAGTGCGCACTTATAACTACTACTCGACAGCAACCGCCTTACCATTTAATAGGTCCTAATTAGTCCCCTATGAAGTAGCTGGGGAATGCTCTGTAGCTTCTCAAAGTAAAGTTCTGGGCCCGTTCAAATACAAGTCGGACAGTTGATAAGAAAAGTTTGAGATGACTCTAGTTCGCCATCCTCCAAACGGTTACAACAATATGGGTCAGAAATGAAACTAAATCGAATCGCAAGGGTTATTCATGGCGAATCAGAACACTGTCATAAGCGAGGTTGTGCAGTTAGCTAGCT
Organism: Rhagoletis pomonella; assembly: GCF_013731165.1. Taxonomy (NCBI): domain Eukaryota; kingdom Metazoa; phylum Arthropoda; class Insecta; order Diptera; family Tephritidae; genus Rhagoletis; species Rhagoletis pomonella. The sequence continues at coordinate 15,426,231 of NW_023458567.1, read as the reverse complement.
GCATAAGATCCGTTAAACGTTGGCTAGGAGCCAACCACGGTTGGTTAAAGGATCTTCTGCAGCTAGCTAACGACAGTCGAGTCTACGCAACCGGAAGGAGTCAGATTAATATCTGGCCAAAACCTCTTTGGGGAATTTGTATGCTGCTACAACAATAACAACAACTCCTAGCCAAAAAGTTTTTGCAGCTTTGTATGTCGGCTTATATACATGCCCAAAGTGGGACAAAAAGCGGTCGAAGGATATTTTCATGCTGACTAGGAGGAACGTAGCCGCAGCTGTGGGTCTGCTAACAGGCCATGTTGCTTTCGGGAGGAACGCAGAGAGGTTAGGGGTCCCCCATAACGACTTTTGCAGAAAGTGCAGAAGTGAAAAAGAGCCAGAAACCTTGCGGCACCTGTATACGAATTTCCGCGAAATCCACACGATGGTTTGAGAAGGATGGTTTCAACGATCTGCGTGGTATCACAACGGGCCCACTACCTAAGGGCCTTTGTGTGCTAGTAGGTTCACTGGCAGCCACTTCAGCCTAACCTAGTCAGCAGAGATGAACCCGAGGCTACCCCGATTAGCCAATTCGAAGCCAGTGGACTACGAACTTTATAGCGGCTTCGACCCATCCACAAGAAAATTAATGCTCGCACATTCACACTTTGGAAGGTTATTTGTAGAGATGGGTCAACTCCGAGTGAAGTGCGGAATGCACCCTCCGCTGATATGCCGGTTGAAATAGTGCTCTTTGAGCGTGTAGGTACGAATAGCGATTGCGCGGCTGAAAAACAACAAAGCTGCTGCAGCTGACGGCCTGCCAGCCGAGCTATTCAAGTACGGCGGTGAGGAGCTGATGAGGTGCATGCATCAGCTCGTATGCAGAATATGGTCAGATGAACGCATGCCCGATGACTGGAATTTAAGTGTGCTCTGCCCAATCCACAAGAAAGCCGACCCCGCCATACGCGCCAACTACCGCGGAATCAGCCTTCTAAGCATAGGTTATAAGGTCTTATCGAGTGTATTGTGCGAAAGACTGAAGCCCACGGTAAACGAGCTGACTGGACCTTATCAGTGTGGCTTTAGGCCTGGAAAATCCACCATAGATCAGGTATTCACAATACGCCAAATCTTGGAAAAGACCCGCGAGAATAGGATCGACACACACCATCTATTTGTCGATTTCAAAGCCGCTTTCGACAGCACGAAAAGAAGTTGCCTTTATGCCGCGATGTCTGAATTTGGTATCCCATCGAAACTAATACGGCTGTGTAAAATGACGTTGAGCAATACCACCAGCTCCATCAGAATAGGGAAGGACCTCTCCGAGCCGTTTGATACCAAACGAGATTTCAGACAAGGGGACTCCCTTTCGTGTGATTTCTTTAATCTGATGTTGGAGAAGATGATAAGAGCCGCAGAACTGAATCGCTCCGGCCCACTACTTTGCAAGAGCGCACAATTGCTGGCGTATGCCGACGACATCGATATTATCGGTAAAAACAAGGGCTACGTCTGTTCTGCCTTCTCGGGATTGGATAGAGAAGCAAAGCGAATGGGTCTGGTGGTGAACGAGGACAAAACGAAGTATCTCCTGTCAATACACAAACAGTCAGAGTATACGCGTTTTGGCACCCACGTGTTGACAGTTACAAGTTTGAAAAAGTAGACGACTTGGTTTATTTGGGAACCAGCATTAACAACAATAATAATGTCAGCCTTGAAATCCAACGGAGAATCACTCTTGCCAACAAGTGCTACTTTGGGCTGAGTAGGCAATTGAGAAGTAAAGTCCTCTCTCGTCGTACAAAGATCACACTCTATAAGTCACTCATCATGCCTGTGCTGGTGTATGGCGCGGAGGCATGGACAATGAAAGCATCTGATGAGGCGGCTCTTGGAGTTTTCGAGAGAAAGATTCTGCGAAAGATTTACGGACCTTTACGCGTTGGTGATGGCGAATATCGCAGACGATTTAACGATGAGCTGTATGAGCTTTACAACGATATAGACATAGTGCAGCGAATTAAAATTCAGCGGCTCCGCTGGCTTGGCCATGTCGTTCGGATGGACAGAAACGCTCCTGCTCTGAAAATATTCAACGCGGGCCGCGATGCTGGTAACAGAGCAAGAGGAAGGTCTCCTCTGCGTTGGAAAGACCAGGTGGAGAAGGACTTGGCTTCACTTGGCATTTCCAATTGGCGCCAGTTAGCACAGAAGAGAAATGACTGGCGTGCTGTTTTGGACTCGGCCAAAATCGCTTAGGCGGTTACAGCGCCAATAAAGAAGAAGAAGAAGTTTGAGCGTGGGTACGATGCAAGGCATAACGTTAAATGCTACTCTCTTGATGATTCCGTACGACCCGCTGATACCAAGAAGTGTAGGATTTTGCCCGAGTTCTAACTTCTTAGCTAATGTAGACTTTTGACAATGAGCCAATTACAACGTAAGTGGCTTGGTTATGGTTTCATACAGCCGGTAGATTACCGTTGCATTACCTCTTCCCCAGTATTTGGCTTACATTATAGCTTTCTATCTATCACGCCCAAATACTTGATCTTGCCAGAGATCACAAGATGAATGCCACCAATAAAGGGGAACTGGGCATTGGGCACTTATATATATTAGTGAACTAGATGAGCTCCATCTTTGCAGGACCAATCATGACTAAGCTTAAATAACCCCGCATTACATCATCTAGAAACTTTCTACTGACGATGCGAGCCGCATTGTCAGCGAAGATGATACGCGAAAGCCCTTCATTTCTATCTCCTTCAGCGCGTCGCTGATGGCGACGCCTTATACTTGGGGGTAGAGAATGCCCTCCAGCGGGGTGCCTTTACTTAATCTACGCTGGACAGAGACACAGCCCCACACCGCTACGACAGTGCAGTCGCGGAGCTTGCATATTACGAGGAAGGCACTAACCACAAAGTCTTCCTTGTTGTAAGGCCTCTCTATAACTTTAAGAGTTGTATGCCCGGCAGATTTCATTGATCTAGCCTACAGGTAGGATTGCGAAGAGAGAGACTCAATCGCCCTAAGTCATTCTATTTTTACATACATGTCCATCAGTCTCTTAAAGGGACCTGGCCTTTGGAATAAACGTTACTTTCAGAGTCTTCCAAGTCTAGCCGGGATATACTTATACTCTGTCTGCTCAGCACGTTTAAATAGGATTGAGCGGCGAAATTAGACCTTCACGACTCTGGGCGCGAATAATGTCATGCGGTATGGGACACTTGCAAAATTATTTGTATTAAAAAAATGATGTTCAAAAAGGAGGATAAAAGTTAGCTGACGTAAAAATTGGTTAAATATTTTCGAGTGACTAGGGCCTGTGCTCTATTTTTTCAAGCTTTTTTCACCATTCCAACTGCCAATTTCATCAGTTACGCTTTCTGCTTCATGTACTGCAGTCGAATTATCGAATTTTCCAAAATTTTGCTGGCCTACTAACAACTTCTTCAGCTTCTATTTATTTGCTGCTATCTCCATTGCTTTCTACTAATCACTACTTCGCAAACGCTCTTCTCTTTGCTTGTGCTCTCACATGCAGCTACATATATTCGTACATATGTATTTACATATGTAGATATGTTCAGTAGGCTTAGCTATCTAAGTATGTAAGTATGTATGCACGTTTGCCCATAGACATAATTACCTACCGTTGGCATTTACTGGAAAAATCGAAGATTGCAACCCACTTTTCAAGCCGACCGACCGACCGACCACTGAATGTACGATATCTCACGTTGATTTTTCTATCTACTACACATACATACAAACACATTGCTGTTATTGCAGCTGGGATTGCTTTTGGTGGTTGTCATCTGTGTCGCCGCTTAACCTAATGCGGCTTTTGCCATAACCTTCCTCATCTTCAGTTGCCGCATTAAACTCGTGCACGACCGCACACACACACACGCGAGCTAGTCAAGCCATGTAGAGGCTTCGGTCAAGTACCAGTATTCGTCTGCTCACGCTTTTACATACTTTCTCTCTCTTTCGCTCTCTTTCTTTGTTATATAAATATTATCTTATTCGATATTATGCTTTAACATTTATTCGTTCGTTCATTCTACGGTTGACAAGTTGTGTGCTTTTTACCGCTATCTCACTTTACAGTTAACATACATACCTACCAAAATTACAGCGCACACACACACGTTTTCATATTCGTATTCCCACATGCTGGGGCGCTCCACAGCTGTTCGTTGGTGTGCGTTCTCCATTCGCCCTCCAATCGATCAGCTGTTTCAACGACCGGCTGTAAAGCCACCCCTTTGTAATGCTAATTGTGTTTGTTGGTTTTAGCTGGAAAATCAATAGCTTGCATGCCCTTTTCTTCCGTCTTTGTGTTATTCCATGTCATTTCGTTTCCTTTTGTGCCTTGGCTCCCTCGCGCTCTCGCATTCGCACCGTCAACAGCCGTTTTAATCAGATGGTCATTCTATAGCTACAGCGCTTCTCAAACTGTTATGCAATTTGACATATGGAAGCAGCTGATGTGCAACCAGCATATGTGCGTGTGTGTGAAGAGCGAGTGGAGGATGAAGGAGAGCAGAAAATGTTTATAAAATGGGAGCGCTGAAATGGAAAAATGATTTTAAGCTCTGCGCTCTTATCTAAGTTAAAATAAATGAGAGAGAGTGAGAGGCAAATTCTCGTTTTTTTTTTGTTTTCGAGTTACGCAAACTTTTTTCTACTCGTGGTATGCATCTTATAAGAATAGAGAACTATTCTTAGAACTTTTCTACCCTTGGTATGCATCTTATAAGAATAAAGAACTATTCTTAGAACTGATTTATGCTGGCTTTTCGAAAATGGCAAGTAACTGTCTTCTAAATTCTTGCAAGAGAAATACCTTAACCGCTACAGAACGAACGCGGCCCGAACGGACAAATGGATCTCAGCTCTTTCTTATATCTAAATATTCGATGGTAGAAACATTTTACGAAACATCAAAAAGCCTTTAACTTAGCCTTTTACTTAGTATATATGTACATATTAGCTCTAGTGGACCTCTACACTCACATATGTAAGGGTCAACTGACTGGATATAAGCCACACATAATGCATGTGGACCAGGCGCACTGCAGCGGCACCAGTTGCAGTTCGAACCTTAAGGAGAGCTTGGACGTACATTCATATCTTTGGCGGGTAATTAATTAATGAATATATAGCTTCGGAAGTGACCAGTCGGTATTCCTATTATCGATCAGCAGTGTTGTACTGAACTAGTTTCATGCGTCGTCAACGAAGTAAGTGGTAATCTACCCAGCCATTTACATTCCTTTCATCAGGCGATATTTTTTCGTGGCAAGCCTCAAGCCCATTGCAGGGATCGAGTTACTTGCTCCAAGACATGCACCCGTTGACACGTGCACCTACAGGTTGGAAGATCCTTTTGACTTTAGAGATTTTTTAAAACGTGTAATTCGGAGAGGTCCTTCCCTTTGCACAGTTACCCAAGGCTACGAACTCATTAGCTACTGCATCTCGTAGTCCAAACGAAAATAAATAAGAAGCGCTGGTACGAATCAAGTACACATATGTATTTAGTTGCCTTTATGGCGTGGTACCTAATACATTTAATATTTTTTCCGAGGGAATCACATAAAAAACCTTACGAAAACTGCAGAAATTTAAGGCGACGCAACCCACCACCATCAAAGTACCAAGCCCGCCGGTATTACTCTCAGGTACTTCGTCCGGATGCTGATTTAAGTCCAAGCCTCTATCGTGACTAGTTGCCATTGTGCGACCCTTAATAGGATTGCACAATGAAGGAGAAGTGCTCTTTAAAATCTGAAAAAAGATAAATCCTATAATCAATAGCTATGGGGCTAATATTCAAAATTTCAGGAATTCGATTTTATTTGGTTGCAAGGAAGGCAATTGTCAATTCTGGCAACTGTCTTGAAAGCTCTTTTCCGCCTTACGAAAGACTAATTGAAAGATCTGCTAACGAGGAGGCTGTATCACTATTCTGTTTGTCTTTTAGCAATAAGTTTTCTAAGAATTTAATAAAGTAAAAAAATATATATATATTTTTCTTTTTAAAGCACACGAAAACTAAAAGTTAAAAGAAAATTTATTTAAAAAAGAAAGAAAATAAATTAAAATTTTACTAAATTAATAAAATTAGTTTTCAAAAACTAAATGAATTTAAAAAAATGTTTTTTTTTAACAAAAACAAATAATAAAAACAAAAACTAAAAAAAAATTAAGTTGAGAAAGAAACAAATATTAATGAAAAAAAAATCATTAAAAAAGAAGAAAAATTGTTTCTAAAAATTAAATGCATTTAATTTTTTTTTAATATAATATAGTCTAAAAGTTAAAATAAAATTAAGAAATTTGAAGAAGTTTCTAAAAACTAAATTAAATTTAGAAATAAATTTGATGCATTCTTTGCCAAGCGGGCACCCCATCGCTCCATTTTTTATTTGATTAAAAAAATTCAAAATCTTTCGGAAAACTAGTTTAAAGGATCTATTTTTAAATGCCGTTGGGCGTTTTCAAAAATTCAGGATGACGGTTTAAATATGAGTTACAACTTTTGTGCCTCTGGATAAATTAACAGCGGATTATTATGTTTTTAGAGTTTCTGATTACGTTTCTGGGACATAATTTTGAAAATTAAATAAGGCGGATCCCAAATGGCGACAAAAAAAAATTAAAATCGATCCGCTGATTAAGAGTCTGAAGTCAGATTGGAAAAATTCCAACTGGCGGATCCAATATAGCGGTCAAAAAATTAAAATATGTGGGACTCGCTTCAAACTTTACAATCGGGTATTTTTGAGGTCGCTGACCACGAATCTGAAATCAGTTTTAAAAAAATCGAAATGGCGGATCTAATATTGATCACAGAAAAGTTAAAATGGAAAGTGTATACATGGCGTATGAGTAATATTCTCATCTCGTCTGATTAATTCATACGCCATGTACGTACATTCGATGAACGGTAGATTTAATAAGGATCCGCCATTTTGACCCCGATTGAAAAATTTGAAGCGAATCTAATAAATTTAATTATTTTTGGTCGCTATATGGGATCCGCCATTTTGAATTTTTAAAATCAAGCCCCAAAACGCCTAATCAGAAACTCCAAAAACAAAACAAGCCGCTGTAAATTTTTCTTTTTTAATGTTGGATTTTCCAGAATTACAAAGTTGTAAAGCAAAATTTAACTTACAGTTAGTTTAAACGCAATATTTAAACCGCCATCTTGAATTTTTAAAAGCGCCCAACGACATTTAAAAATATAGTCTTTAAAGAAATTTTTCCAAAAGATTTCGAATTGCTTAAATCAAACAAAAAATGGAGAGATGGGGTGGCATCTTTGGCAAAGAATGTCCCATATTTTTTTCTTTTTAAAATAGTAAAATCTTAAAATTAAAATAAAAAGGGAAATAAATTAAATTAAACCAAGAAAAAATCAATAAAATGAGATTCTGAAAATTAATTGAAATTTAAAACAATTTTAAATTTAAAATAAAATCTCAAATTAAAGCTAATTAAACTTGGAAAAAAATTTATTAAAATTTAAGAAAAATATGCCTCTAATAGTAAAATAAAAGAAAAAATATCTCTTTTTAAACAAATCTGAAAATTAAATAAAAGAATAAAATAAAAGTAAGAAAATGAAATAAGTTTCTTACAATTGAATTAAATAAAAAATGTATATGGATAATTTTTTCTATTTAAAACATTAAAATCTAAATATTAAACAAGATTAAA
>NW_023458567.1:15416547-15418391 GCF_013731165.1 Rhagoletis pomonella | reverse complement strand
GAACCTAAACAATAATGAACACTATGCTAAGGCCATTAGAAACCTACTCATACAGACATATCCAAGACTAAAGTTAACCTGGGTACCTGGACACGCGCAGATACCAGGCAATGAATTTGCGGACCAAACAGCGAAACACGCACTAAAAAGACCTTTATTCATGGTACCAAATCTAAACATCGAAGATCTAAAAAGATACTTCAAAACAACACAATGGCAACAACACAATACTCTTTGGGATAAAACTACTAATTGGTACTCAAAACTAAAAGCTAATATATCAAATAACAACAATACGTTTAAACACCCACAAAATACTGACCTTCCCAGGAAAGCTCTAATACTGATAACAAGACTCCGTATAGGACATACCAGAATTACTCTCGAACACCTCTTAAATAAAAACGCTGACAGAAAACGTAAGTTCTGTAACACTCAGTCAATTGACATCGATCATATTCTCAATTCGTGACCCACCTTTCAACAAAATAGACAGTACTACTTCTCCAACAAATCGGCAATAGACTTATTAAATGATGCCAACAAAGATAACATTCAAACAATCTTAATTTTTTTAAAAACTAGTAATCTGTACGATGAAATTTAATACTTAAATACACACAGCTACACATACAAACACGTACACACAACTCGTAGATATACACATATACATACTATAACATTCTTCAACTGTAAATAAGCAATAAGGCCTTAGTCGCCAATGCTTATAAATAACAATAGTTATGTTATAATTTAGTTATAATATAATTACCTTAAATAAATAAATAAACTTAATTTTGCGGTCGTCTCACGACACTCAAGTCTCCCAGTTCTACTATATGGAGGTATCCCAAAAGTTCAATCTGCATTCATTTAAGAAGAAGCGCTGGAAAACGCTGTTTAAATTATGTTTTTTCTGCATGTAAAAAGTAGTGTAAATTAGTTTTTTTCCTGCATATAAACGATTACTACTAACAATATTTGCATGGTGGCGTCTTTACATAGTGCCGTCCCACGCTTTAAACCCCTTTAACCAACAATTTGATAAACATAAAAAGGTCAACTTCATGCTAGCCCATGTCCGCCAAGCATTCACGAAATTTGCCAATTATTAGTTTTGCTCTAAAGGCTTGTTTGTTTGTATAGGTTGGACAGTAATAGAGTAATATAATATGTTTTACATATTTGAAAGGGCAAATACAGCCTTACACATGCAAATTATCCTTACACATGCAAAATTGTATGTAAATAACCCTAAATATATTGATATAGCTCACATTAAGAGTTACTCAATGTATGGTTCATTTTATAGAGCTAAATTTAGTGGTGTAAATATACTACTTTCATATACATATGAACACTAAAGTGGCCCGAAAATGCATATGAAAAAGTAAAGTCTGAATTTTAATGCTCTCACTCCCAAGAATCGTTCTATATTGAAAAAAACTTTGCCCCTGTATTTTTTTCTTATTTTAAAATATATGCAAAATTTTGGGCGCTTTGAGTGACCACTTAAAATTTTACTAAGTACAGTTTTTTTAAGACCAAACTGCACTAAAAATAACACTGAACACAACGCCAAAACCGGTTTGTCTTCAAACCAAACTTATTATACATTGCCAACTTTCAAAGTGAAAAGCTCTTTTGACAGCAAACACTTGTATATCATTTTGCTCACGTTGCTCCAACAGCCGCAGTGGTCGAGTGAGCAACACACTGGCATGCCATTCGAGAGATCCGTGGTTCGAATCCTCGGGCAGTGGAATTTAGTTATTTTTTAATTATTTTTTTTTTTTTTTTAATCTTGTTTAATATTTAGATTTTAATGTTTTAAATAGAAAAAA
>NW_023458567.1:15414581-15416447 GCF_013731165.1 Rhagoletis pomonella | reverse complement strand
TTTTTTCTATTTAAAACATTAAAATCTAAATATTAAACAAGATTAAATAAAAAAAAAATAATTAAAAAATAACTAAATTCCACTGCCCGAGGACTCGAACCACGGATCTCTCAAATGGCATGCCAGTGCGTTTTTCACTCGACCATTGCGGCTGTTGGAGCAACGTGAGCAAAATGATATACAAGTGTTTGCTGTCAAAAAAGCTTTTCACTTTGAAAGTTGGCAATGTATAATAAGTTTGGTTTGAAGACAAACCGGTTTTGGCGTTGTGCCATCTTCAGTGTTATTTTTAGTGCAGTTTGGTCTTATAAAAACTGTACTTAGTAAAACTAGTAGTAACTAGCTTGTGCGTCTGTACATTAGGGTGGTCAAAAGAAAATTTTAAGTGGTCACTCAAAGCGCCTAAAATTTTGCATATATTTTAAAATAAGAAAAAAAACAGGGGTACACTTTTTTTCGATATAGAACGATTCTTGGGAGTGAGAGCATTAAAATTCAGACTTTACTTTTTCATATGCATTTTCGGACCACCTTAGTGTTATGTATGTTATGTATATGCAAGTAGTATGTTTACACCACTAAATTTAATAAAATTTAAAATAAATTTATAAAATGAACCATACATTGAGTAACTCATAATGTGAGCTATATCAATATATTTAGGGTTATTTACATACAATTTTGCATGTGTAAGGATAAGCTGTATTTGCCCTTCCAAATTGTAAAACATATTATATTACTCTATTACTGTCCAACCTATACAAACAAACAAGCCTTTAGAGCAAAACTAATAATTGGCAAATTTCGTGAATGCTTGGCGGACATGGGTTAGCATGAAGTTGATCCTTTTATGTTTATCAAATGGTTGGTTAAAGGGGTGGGCACTGTGTAAAGACGCCACCTCGTACCCGAATACTTTGTTTTGTTAGATATTATTACTTTTATTACTTTCCGTAGTCCAAATTTGTACTTTTTATTCCTTTCAGGGAAGATGGTATATTTTTTAAATAAATTTTTTTAAGTGGGTCACATATGGACGCCGAAACTATGACAAAACAGCACTTAGTCCTTAAAAAATTGCATTTGAAAGTAGATGTCTTTTGAGAATGAAGGCACTTCAGTTCATTTTATTTTGGGAATGAAGTGTAAACCATTTTGGTAGAATTGTGATGTTCTCAAGCGAATTATGTGTTTAATTTTGGTTAGCAAAGCCAAGGAGGCCATTTGGGAGTATATCTGACTTATGGAAAGATTAAAAAAAAAATAGACAATATCTAAAAGTAACGCTTAAATTACTTTTTAAGTTTCTTCTTGGCTTTGATAATAATCAAAAACGTATGACTAACAAAGAACCAGCGAAAAGTTTGCTGCATTTGCAATATTGCCAAAATTCTTAAAAACCCAAATGTCAGTAAAAAACTTGGAAATATTTTTATTTATCGGGCATAGATTACGCTTTTCAATTAAAAAATTTGCCACGATTGCACTTTATAGCTTTTTTTTTAGCTGCAATGCTGCCAATTTTCACGCTAAATATCAGCACTCCACAACATAAAGCACTCACTCAAGTGCTTACATACTTACCTACTCCAATTTCGTGCTGGCGACTCGTTGTCGCCTATGGCCACTGCACTTCAATGAACTCCAGATGATATTCGGAGTTGTCGTTGTTGTTGTTGTTAATTTTGCTTAGGCAGTTTTTCCACATCCATTTTCCAACAGCTGTCTGCCATGTCAGTCAGCCGAATTGCCCGCCAGTCTGGCTGCATGCTTTCCAATTCCACACACATTAGCACATGCCAAATATCTTTGAAGCTACTTAAGAGTTTGCTTTGTTGTTGTTATTATTGTTATTGGGAAATTTGC
>NW_023458567.1:15412055-15414481 GCF_013731165.1 Rhagoletis pomonella | reverse complement strand
TAATTAGAACTATATGGTGGTAATAGTGCGGATTTAATGACTTGTTTGCCCTTTGTTATACAAAAGCTGACACTACCATCTTTTTTTGAGGCATCGGTAAATATGTATGCGTAGTTTTTGAGATGTTGTTTTAGTTCACAAAATTTTTGTTTGTATATCGCATTTGGTGTAATTGATTTTTTATGCTGTTGTAGTGATGAGTTTATCGAGTTTGCGTTAAAAGTCCATGTGGGATTTTCTTTGTGCTTTGTTTTAGATTAGAAATTAAGTTTACTTCGTATGTTCCTTAAGCCAGTTATCGATTCTTAAGTCTTTTCGAATGGTATTAAACTTCTATATATAAAAAAAAAATATTCTGTCGAATTTCCACTAGGCATTTGAAATGACAAAAAATATGCGCCATTTAAAATATTCCATGTGAAAATGAACTTAATGGCTATTTTTTTAACGTAATGCCGAAAGATTTTTTATTGCCCAACCTTTTCATAAAATTTTTTCCCATTTAATGCCTAATAGAAATCCGAAATTGTGCGAAATTTCGCAACGTTGCATTGGAAAGTACAGTTTTGTGGTTTCGCGCACTGGAATATTTTTTTGTTAGATATTATTGCGTTTTTCAAGCGAAGACAAAATTTAAAAATTGGTACGAAATTTGACAACGTTGCATTGTTAAGTACTGATTGTGCTTTCGCGTACTCGAATACTTTGTTTTGGTAGATATTATTACTTTTGTTACTTTTCATAGCCAAAATTTTTACTTCTTAAGGTTACCTCCAGACACCTATGCGATTCTGTCGGTGCGAATCTGTTCCGACAAAAATTACAACAATGCCGACCTTAGTTTTAAATGAGGAACCACACACTGATACGATTTTGCTGCAGCGATTTATTCGAACATGCACAGTTCTTCTTTTCGTCGTGCCGAAATCACAGAGTGCAGCATTTTGAGAACGAAAAATGTCAATAGAAGGATTTTACAATATTAAAACAAGTAATTTTTAGCAAAAAAAAAACGGCTTCAACTCTCATATAAAAACAAAAATATATATATATATCTCATGATCCACTGATCGGATCTTAACCAGATTAGAATGGGATCACCTCTGAGACACTACCTTTCCGATGCAAAAATAATTATCGAAATCGGTGACGTGGTCCAAAGTTATGCGGTAACATACATAAAAAAAAAACATATTCCGACGAACTGATAACCTCCTCCTTTTTTGGAAGTCGGTTAATAAAATTGAAAGTAAGAAAACAAAACATATGTATTTGATGTAGAAAAGTTAAGAAATTTATTTTTGTTGAAAAATATTTTTTGTTTGTCTATAAATGGACAGTTTTTACTGCGATAAAATCGCACATATGTGTGCGTACTTGCGTTTTAGAAGCAGTAACATCTGTAGCATCGAAAACGGAGCGGAATCGTTGCGGAAGAATCGCGTAGGTTTGTGGAGACCTTTATTCTCTTCAGGGAAGATAGTATATTTTTTATTTTTATTTTTGTTTTTTAAGTGGGTCCCATATGGAACCATGACAAAACAGCACTTAGTCCTTAAAAAATTTCATTTTGCCTACGAAATTTCTTAAGGCGTATTAGTTTTTATTAGTTTACCCTCAAACAATACTAATTACCACTTCAATACCCTAAGACATTTCGTAGGCGAAATTCGGCAACGCTGCACAGAAAATAAAAACTGAATTACTTGTACTAATTTAAGCTATCAGGAGTACACCGAAATGGCATCCTTGGATTCGGACACCGCCATCAAATAAGTGATTCATTGACTTATGGAAAGATTCCAAAAGAAAAATAGACAATATCTAAAAGTAACGCTTAAATTACTTTTAAAGTTTCTTCTTGGCTTTGATAATAATCGAAAACGTATGACTAACAGAGAACCAGCGAAAAGTTTGCTGCATTTGCAGTATTGCCAAAATTCTTAAAAAGCCAAATGTCAGTCAAAAACTTGGAAATATTTTTATTTATCGGGCATACATTACGCTTTTCAATTAAAAAATTTGCCACGATTGCACTTTATAGCTTTCTTTTAGCTGCAATGCTGCCAATTTTCACGCTAAATATCAGCACTCCACAACATAAAGCACTCACTCAAGTGCTTACATACTTACCTACTCTAATTTCGTGCTGGCGACTCGTTGTCGCCTATGGCCACTGCACTTCAATGAACTCCAGATGATATTCGGAGTTGTCGTTGTTGTTGTTGTTAGTTTTGCTTAGGCAGTTTTTCCACATCCATTTTCCAACAGCTGTCTGCCATGCCAGTCAGCCGAATTGCCCGCCAGTCTGGCTGCATGCTTTCCAATTCCACATACATTAGCACATTCCTCGCACATGCCAAATATGTTTGAAGCTAGTTAAGAGTTTGCTTTGTTGTTGTTATTATTGTTATTGGGAAATTTGC
>NW_023458567.1:15410705-15411955 GCF_013731165.1 Rhagoletis pomonella | reverse complement strand
ATTTTATTTTATTTTATTTTATTTTATTTTATTTTATTTTATTTTATTTTATCTTATTTTATTTTTTACTTTAATTTAATTTAATTACATTTTTTTTCAGTTAATTTTTTCTATTATTTCAAGCTTTTTGTTTTTTCAGACCAATCACCAATCGATCAATTTTTCATTGCAGTCCTGCAAAAACTGCAATAACGGTGTTAACAAGCAGCAACTCTCTTTTAGCACAACGTCACTTCCACTAGAATGCATACGCCACTACGACTTGCATTCTCCACCTTAACCCGCACACTCTCTTCTCTCTCCATCACCCGCCCTACCCCATTGCATCGTCAAGTCCTTTTACCTACTTCAGCTACTCGCAAAAACATTGGGGTTACCTTGCGGTTGGCACGTGCCCTTGCGCCGGAAGTGAAGTGCTTGTGTTACACTAAAACAAATGCAGTTCCATTGTTGCGGTTGTAATTGAAGTTTTTGTGCGCTTGCGATAGCAGTACATTTTGTTGCTGGAAGTAGATATGTGCTTGTGTTACATTTAGCACACAACTTCATTTACACTTTGCCTGCTTCGCTTCTTTTTGTTGCCTACATTTTGGCCGACAACCAGCCGGTGAGCCGGTTAGTGAGTCAGCAGGGGCAATTGGTGTAAAAGAAAAGTGTTGAAACATATGTAGAAATGGTAAAGAGAGTGAGAGCACAGAAGAGCGTAGAGGCCAATACGTGGAAGGGGGGGACGGACGGGCGGCGGCCTAGGAATTGTAGCAAGAACTTTTATTTAACACGCCTCCTTTTCGGCACTCTATGCGCTATTGAAGTTTTACTACTTCTCTTGTTTGCCCACCTTTGTTGCTTGCTCTTCTATTTGGCATGACGTAGTTTCCGTCGGTGTTTGGCTCCTTCCCCACGCTTACGCTTTGTCTAGCTTTCGGTTTGGTTTATTGATTCCGGTCGCATTTCTCATCACTTCATTTACACTTTTTTCCATTTCTCATTTCTCACTTCTTTCTTGTGTTCTAAACGTTTTTGTTTTAGCTCATTTATCCTTTAACATCTTTATATTCAATGCAAATGTGTGCACGTGTGTACATGAATGTAAGTTTTTGTGTGTCAGTTTCGAGTCAGAGTTCATTGCTGGGCAACACATACAAGCGTGGAGTTGGCTTTAGTCATTCAACTCTGTGTCGCCACGACGGCTCCATAGTTGCGTTTTTCCACTCAACGGGTGCGGTCCTCATCGAAAGTGGCACATATTT
>NW_023458567.1:15393426-15410605 GCF_013731165.1 Rhagoletis pomonella | reverse complement strand
TTAAGAGTTTGCTTTGTTGTTGTTATTATTGTTATTGGGAAATTTGCCGGAAAACTTCCCAACATTCTGTCGCACTGGAAATTGCGTAATTTTTCGCTAATCTTCCAATCGTGGCGGTGTCGGCCGCTGCTATGCATGCGCCACTGTCGTCGGTCGAAATACAGCTGTAGGTGCCGAATCGAAGCGGATACCAACACAAGTTAGAGGCACACATACGCTCTCATCTGCATGCAGTTCCAGTGGGCGGCACGGTTTTGAGCCGAGCCGGGTGAGAATCGACGACAAGGGGGGACGTTCGGGTTGTGTAAGTAGTGCGAGCAACCGACTCACGGCTGTAGTCCTTTCGTGCGCCACCAAAGTCAGTCAGTCGTTGTGCAGTACTCGTGTGGTAAACGCGAAAAAAATCTCAGCTCTCAGCTCTGATTGTAAAATCAAGTGGTTCGTGTATTAAACAGTATGTACTATTGAGCTATTGAACTTTGTTAGTTGCTGCATGCTTTAAGGCGTTAAGCCATCTGAAATAAGGGTTTTAAAGGCAACGCGCTGAAAGTCGGATTAAGGCGTGGACGGCGTGATTTTGAGGTGCGCTAGCAGCCTATAACATCACTACATAAATAT
This sequence comes from Rhagoletis pomonella, assembly GCF_013731165.1. Taxonomy (NCBI): domain Eukaryota; kingdom Metazoa; phylum Arthropoda; class Insecta; order Diptera; family Tephritidae; genus Rhagoletis; species Rhagoletis pomonella. Next base: position 15,409,987 of record NW_023458567.1, on the reverse strand, counting down.
GCAGTTGAATATATATATATATATATATATATGCGTGTGTGTGTGTTGCTGTGGCATGTTCGTGTGAAAGTACGCTTGTGCTCGATTTCTGATATTTCTGCAGTGTTTTCATTCATATTCGATTCTCAAGTGTGTGCTCAAGTGGGGAAGTTGAAGCGATTTGTACTCGTACTTTGCACAATATTTAGTTGTTTAGTTTGTAATCTGCAACTTTTCGGCACATACTCAGCATCTCTTAAGGGGTTCGAAAAAATCGTGGCGATTGCACTTGATGGTAAAAATGTTCTCGAAAATGCAGTGAGCTAGTGTTTGGAGTGCGGAATATCTAAAGTGTGTGTGAATCGGTATGGAAGCGAGGATATTTGGAGCGCAGTTATTTTGGGATATAAGTTTGAAAGTGAAAAAAATAATAAAAAATTAAAATTAAATTTAAATCTTACCTTATTGAAAATTTTCGAATATATCGTTGTGTTTTACTCGTATGTACATTAGGGTGGTAAAAAAAAAAGTTAAGCCGGAATTTTAATGCGCTCACCCTCTAGGATTATTCTAAACCGAAAAAATGTACTCCTGTTTTTTTATTTTGAAATTAAAATATATTTAGAGGTCGCTGAAAGCGCTTAAAGTGGTATGGATTTATTGAACATCAATATTTTTCTATCGTTTCTCTTCAGGAGACTTCCAATAACAATACACTATGGTATATTTAACCATTTTCTATTATTCACTTTTTGATAGGACCCCTTAAAACCTCGAATGAGTTCCTTCATTGCCCACCTAGGGGGTGAGAGCATTAAAATTTCGACTTAACTTTTTTACATGCATTTTGGACTCCCCAATGTACATATATTGAAAATAGCGTAAACTTTTTTGTAAAATTCAAATGACAGTACATACATGTATGTACATTAGGATGTTTCAAAAAAAGTTCAAATTTATCTAAATCGAAAAAACGCTTATTTTTTGTAAAAAAAGAGAGATTTAGAGGGGCCTCAGCCCAAGAAGTTTTCCATGTATTTAACACGGGAAATACACTTTTTCATAGAAATTATATAGAATCCTTGAAAATCAATATATTTCAATCGGCAAACTCTGTTTCGACTCAGCAGGCTTCAAAGACTAGTTCCCAGTTGTTTATTTAACCATTTTTCAGTAATTTTTTTTTCATTGGCCAGCCAAAAACCCCAAAAAATACCATAGGGGACCCATAAAAAAAAAATTAATACTATAAAATACAATTGGATTTTGTTTTTTTAAGTCTCCTGAAAATAAAATATATTGGTTTTCAAGGATTCTATACCATTTGCACGAAAAAGTGTTTTATTCACAACTAAAATACATAGAAAACTTCACGGGCTTTGAGGAACCTCTAAATAAAATTAAAAAAACGGTATGATTTTGGCATTTAGAAAAATCCTATGGGATGAAATTTTAAACTATTAATGAAAGTAATGCTGCCATAAAATATTTTGATTGGAAATTTTAAAATAGCGTAAATTTTTTGTCGCTTCAATGTCCGATGAAAACTCGGCTTTAGGAAGAAAAGCAATTGTCTTTTCGATCTACATACATACATACGTGAAACTAAATTTTTGAATTCAGCAGTAGTTTCCATTTTGACTGTAGACCTATTTGCCTTCGTGAAATAAAGAAAATTCCGGCAGAGTTTGCCGGTTTGTTTGTCATTTGCCATCTGTGATGTATCCTATTTTTTGCTATTTGTACTAATGCAGCTCTCTGGCTGAGAAGCTCAGAAAATTGAAATAAGAAAAAATATGTTAGGGCAGAAATAAAAATATAAGTATATTTAAAACTTTTTAAAAATTTCATTGCATAGTGTTTTCAGGGGGAAAAAAGATACAAATTTAAATACCTTTATTTTTAAAGACCTTTTTAACAGTCAAGCTAAAGCAAGAGTTCTTCATCTCAAAAAGTCAAACTTATTTGCTTATCCAATGCAACTATTTGTTCTGAATTCATCTGTTTCCTTCTGAAGATCCTAAATTTTGCCACAAAAAAGTTCCTTTTCCACACTATGCGGCATATCAGTCTCTACTAGCTCAGAGCTTATATTCAAATCAAATAAAATTGAATCGTAAAAACAAATTTTTATGCCATATAAAGGTTCTCCAATAGCTATAAACCATCTAAAACAATAATTGAGGAATGTTCTATTAGGATTCCAATAAACTCACTGCCCCACTAAACCACGAATCATTTAATGCTCTAAGTAAAAGCGTCGGATTTTTAGCTTTGCCTGGTCATTCGCCTCATAGCTTTCAAAAGAGCTCATTTAAAAATAAAGCGCCGAAAGGTGAATAGCAAGCAGAAGAAGCCTACAAATTTTTGGTATGAGAAGCTCAAAAACGACAGCACTGCTTCTGTGACTTTTTTTATTTTCAAATGAAATTCGGCAACGTCTAAAAAATTGTGGTCTAGCGCGTTCCAGTTCCCGTTATTGTTGCCTAAAAAAAGGTCAAACTGAGATTTTATGTCATAGGTACTTAAAAAATTTGAAAAAAAAGGTTAAGAAAAAGTTCTTCTCAAGAAAAACACGACTTTTCTGCACTTTTTAAAAGAAACATGCAGGATTTTATCTTTCTAAGCTATGTAATACAGCATTCAACCGGATCTTAAAAGCCGGTAAGGGAAAAGTTGGAAAAGAAAGTACGTTGTGAAAAGCTTGCTGAAGTTTTCCGAGGCAGATTCTGCTTAATACTTCTCGATATTTTTTAAGCTAGCCAATAGAATGTCTGTTAAATACTTTAAAAAGCATCCTCTTATCTTGTATTCAGTGAGTGTTTAAATAACACTTTCAAGGTAGAAGAAATTTGGCAACAGCGCAGATTTTTGAAAGAGCACTTTTAATCTTTAACTCAGTTTCCCATTAACTTATTTTGTGTTTAAGAAGTACAACCGATTAAGGAAAAGCCTGGAATCCTTCCAAGTAAGTACAACTCAGAAGAAATGATTCACGAATAAGTTCTAAAACTCGCTTTTCCAGAAAAAAAAAACTATCAGAGTATTAATCAAACGTGAGATGACGTGAGATAATGAGTTGCAGTTGTATTTTAGAATTTAAATTAGAAACCAATCGTTGAAATTGAGCTATAGTAAGGCAATGAAACCGTACTTTCAGATTTACATACATATATATGATATTCAAAGTTGCGGTGAAAATTGGCAACAGAGCAAATGTAGATTACATATTTTTGTTGTATTTTAAATCAAACATTTTAAAGTGTGAAATTTACGAATGTGTGTTACGCATTGGTAGGTTATTTAAGCTATCTAAATGGTCCGTGGAAATTGGCAACAATGCATGTTAATTTTCAAAAAAATTTACATTAAAAAATTCTAAAAAAATGTATATTTTTGTTTATTACCATATACCATTATCATTTACTCATTTTTCTTACAATTACAATACTGGTTCCGTACGTCATGCGGACTGCGCCCCTCGTGTGGATGGGCGGGAATGGAGGGTAAAAACCGTTGGGATTATTATTATTAAAATTTGAAGAAAGTATGTAAAATGGCATATAGAAATTTGGCAACGGTGCTTTATTAAGCTTATTGCTTAATTTTTTAAACATCCCCCCAAATTTATAGTTTAAGTAGATGTTTTTTTTAATTCTTTTTTTTTGTTGAAATATGCTCGAAATATTTTTTACCGTCGCTAAATTCAACTCGGCCACCAACCCCGATTTCAAAAAAGGATACCACACTCGTAAAACATCGCCGCATAACCGCCGATTATCGAACGTTGCGACGATGTGACATGTAACGGGCATGTTGTTGTTGGTTGTTGTTTTGCTTGCGATTCCATGCGGTTAGTTGTTGTAATACACGAAATATTATAGCTGCTATACATACATACATACATACTCACATACCTAGTAGTTGTTTTTTACTTGCTTTACCATCCATGCGACGATTCGTTGCCAAAGCAGCTGTTTTCCATGTTAGTTTTGCGGCTAAATGCGTTGTTGTTGTACCAGCAAATTACACGCATACATACATACATATGTATGTTTGCTATTTGGCGCTTGGCCAACAAATACTTAAGTACAACAACAGTAAAATGTTCGCTTACAACAAGGCAAACATATAAAATAAAAACCAAGAAGTTGGCTAGCTGACTTGGCTAGCTGCTGGAAACAAGCTTTGGAAAGTTTCCAACTAAAATTTAAAAGCAAACGAAAGATAAAACAACAATGCACGGATGGCACTCATTTGCCGACGACAACGACGATGCAGACGACGGCGGTGGTACGATTATTCCAATGCACAAGGATACTTTTGTATCCTGTCGTATGTGCGGCTTCGCTATGTAGTTGTTGGTGCAGCAACCATCGACCGTTCGAACGAAAAGCCTACCAACCAAGCAAGCAGCTAAGCAACCAACCAACGAGCCTTCGAGTCACTCAAGTTGGATTTAGTCTTTGTCGAGCTTTCCAAACGGTTGCAACACCAAAAAAGGATTATTTAATAGCAAATGCGCTAATGCTAAGCGATTCCTCTGAAATGTGTTGAGAAATTTTGTGAAAAATCCCAGCAAATGGCAAATGCAATGAAATAGTAAAAAAAAAACGAATACAATTTTAAAGTGAAACGGATTTCGCCGGTTAAAGAACTTTTGATTGTATGTGTCTCTGGACAACTTAGCCCGGAAGTGCAGCAAAGCTAAGAAAGCGGAAAGGGAAAATCAAAACTTTTGTGAAGAAAAGTATAAAATGTTAATCCATAGAAAATTTATATGAAGTGAAGTTTTTATGTGGGTTCTACATTTTTTTAAGCAAATAAACCTTTTTGCTTCAAAATATTCCGGCAAATTGAAACGAAAATACATTAAATGAAACAAACCTATTTTTTTAATAAAGATTTTGGGTTCTTATTAAAAATATTTAAAATAATGGTGAACAACAGCATCCCCATTAATTTAAAAAGGGTTCAGACTTCCTTTATACAGTTAGGAACAAACTTAACTTCTTTTATTTAGGATTTTTTTTTGTACTTAAAGTATTTGTGTGTGTATACATATGTATGTGTTTTGATCGATGTGAATAAAATACACTGGAAAAACTTAAATTTAAAAAAATTGTGTACTTCGAAAAAACCGAACCACTGGAAAGCACTTCATTCTTAAAAAGTTTATGAAAAGTAACTAAAAACATTTTTTTTTATTAATTTTATAATTTTTTTTCCTTGTTCTTAAAAATATTTTTTCTTAAGAATTTGATTTTCTTAAAAATTACTTTTTCTAAAAATTTGTTTTTTTTAAAATATTATATTTTTAAAGTTTTTTACTTAACTTTTGCTTTAATTTAATTGCCCTTCGCGCTTAAATAGATATCGATTATCTTGAGACTTTTACCAATAAATTTTGTATGAAACATAAAAAGAGTTTCAACCTTTTCAGGCATCTCACTGCAATATTTTTGACAAGAAACAAAATTTTTCGAGTTTACACAGCAACCGATTAAAACATTTTGCGATTGACGAACTTAGGAGCACGAAAAATTTTAGATTGGAAAATTTTTTACAATTTTGAAAATGGGAGTCCACTGGTGTTATTAGATTTCACATCGTTTTCTTAAATTCCATGTCAGGAAATTTCTCATTTTTCATCGAATAAAAATATTGGCGTCTAAATTTTGATTTTATACATACATATGTGCTTAAAAATCAGATTATAGATTTTTACATAAAATTAAAAAAAATTGTTAAAATTATACATATGTATATATATTAAGTCGCGAAAAGAGTATAAAGAGGGTGAAAAATTTTTTAAAAAGTTTTTGTTTAAAGTGAAAAGAAAACGAAAACTTTTTTGAAAATCTAATAGATTAATTGCCGGTTTAACCAACAATTTTAAAATGTATCGGACTGTTACATAAAATTTAAAATAGCAAAATTTCCTAACGAAACTAACATTAAAAATTTTTAAAAGTAGAAAAAAGGCCAACTAATTGAATCATTATTTATTATTTACAGTTTTATTTTCTGGAAATTTCGAAGTAAAATGTTAATTGAAGGAAAGAAATATTGCGATCATAAAATATTTACTTTTGATTTTTAAACTTTTACGGCAGTGCTAGGCAAGCAAAAATTAACTTCGAACCTCAACTAAGGAAGTTTTAGGAAATATAAAATTTTTCTTCCCACTATTTCCTACAAGTTTTGCACCAAATTAACCGAGATATTAAAGAATATATAAACACAAAATAAAAAAATTGAATGAATATTTAAACAGAAGATTCAAAAATTTATTTGAGAAATCTAACTTTTCGGAGAATGGCTTTTGATTTCTAATATGACAATGTTTGTAAAAATTTTATAAAAAAAAAATATTAGATATCTACTAAAAATTTTGAAGTTATTTTTTTGCGCTATCAAATCTTTGAAATATGGTATTTGTCCAACATGAATGATTTAAAAAGGTAATATAAAACATTTTTTAATACGTTAATATAAAAATAAAAAAAATGTAAAATCTTCGAATGAATATGTATGCAGTATATGCTTTGGGTTATGTCTTAAAGAACGTACGGTAGGCAAATTTTTTTAAGAAAGAAGATTAAAATAATTTTGAAATTATTCTTTAAATTTATTTAAATTTTTTCTTTTACTTTATTTTTAATTTATTTTAATTTAATTTAATTTAATTTAATTTTATTTTTTACTTTAATTTAATTTAATTTTATTTTATTTTTTCAGTTAATTTTTTCTATTATTTCAAGTTTTTTGTTTTTTCAGACCAATCACCAATCGATCAATTTTTCATTGCAGTCCTGCAAAAACTGCAATAACGGTGTTAACAAGCAGCAACTCCCTTTTAGCACAACGTCACTTCCACTTGAATGCATGCGCCACTACGACTTGCATTCTCCACCTTAACCCGCACGCTCTTTTCTCTCTCCATCACCCGACCTTCCCCATTGCATCGTCAAGTCCTTTTACCTACTTCAGCTACTTGCAAAAACATTGGGGTTACCTTGCGGTTGCCACGTGCCCTTGCGCCGGAAGTGAAGTGCTTCTGTTACACTAAAACAAATGCAGTTCCATTGTTGTGGTTGTAATTGAAGTTTTTGTGCGCTTGCGATAGCAGTACATTTTGTTGCTGGAAGTAGATGTGTACTTGGTTTACATTTAGCACACAACTTCATTTACACTTTGCCTGCTTCGCTTCTTTTTGTTGCCTACATTTTGGCCGACAACCAGCCGGTGAGCCGGTTAGTGAGTCAGCAGGGGCAATTGGTGTAAAAGAAAAGTGTTGAAACATATGTCGAAATGGTAAAGAGAGTGAGAGCACAGAAGAGCGTAGCCGCATTGGTAAAAGTTAGGGTGCGGGCCAATACGTGGAAGGGGGGGACGGGCGGCGGCCTAGGAATTGTAGCAAAAACTTTTATTTAACACGCCTCCTTTTCGACACTCTATGCGCTATTGAAGTTTTACTACTTCTCCTGTTTGCCCATCTTTGTTGCTTGCTCTTCTATTTGGCATGACGTAGTTTCCGTCGGTGTTTGGCTCCTTCCCCACGCTTACGCTTTGTCTAGCTTTCGGTTTGGTTTATTGATTCCGGTCGCATTTCTCATCACTTCATTTACACTTTTTTCCATTTCTCATTTCTCACTTCTTTCTTGTTTTACGTTTTTGTTTTAGCTCATTTATCCTTTAACATCTTTATATTCAATGCAAATGTGTGCTCGTGTGTAAATGAATGTAGTTTTTGTGTGTCAGTTTCGAGTCAGAGTTCATTGCTGGGCAACACATACAAGCGGCTTTAGTCATTCAACTCTGTGTCGCCATAGCTCCATAGTTGCGTTTTTCCACTCAACGGGTGCGGTCCTCATCGAAAGTGGCACATATTTGTAACAGCTCTGTGAATATTCAATATTGGTTTACTAAATTTTCAATGAATGTTACATAAAGTGACGAGCTGGAGATTTAATAAAAAATTTCAACGGTTTTAGATTTATGGAAAAGTATTCAACTAAGTTTATGTAGAAAGTGCTGCCAAGATCCACAAACACTACATGTGCTTCACAAGTTCTATAAAAAAAAGGTGGTTATGAATGTGCCTCTAATTTTGAAATAATTTTGCCTTACTTTTCTTAAAATGTGTACCTACAATAATACAAATTTTTTACATACAGTAGTTTAGTTTTTAAAATTTATGCTATTACGACTTGAAATAGGCTTTGTGCAATAAGTACATAAGTGGGCTACTGTTATCTAATTCTTTTTTTAGTTCAAGTACTCATAAATTGTTTAATTATTTCATTGCTGGCAGATAGTTACTTAAACTTTAAAACTATTTGGAAGTCACGTTTCGCCTCTTTGTAGAAGATATCATACTATTTGAATTGTAAAGGTAGTTATAAACCAATTATCCATTACATATCATCAAAATATTGCTAATCTTTAAAATTCAGGTGATTTTAACCTTAAGCTGACTCGCAAGCTTACAGGAAGTTACATGCAACTTAAAATTCTCACACTTTTTAGCGACCGTCCTTCTAATAAATATACATACATTAACCTCAACTAACGACGATATTATATTGATTTTAGGATCACTTTGTTCCTTATAGTATGCACTATAAAAAATATATACAACTTTTAAGATTCACGTCAAAAATTTGTCTTTTTAAGTGTATTGTAGGCCATATATGATCCGTTTATTTTGAAAGTGGCATAAATCACTTCATACCACTTTCCAAAAACTTCATAAGTCACACTATTGGAATTGTGCAGGATTCAATAAAAACTGTTTAGTTCACAATTAAAGGCGTTTTAAAGGTTTTTTTTTGAGCTGAATATAGTACTTGAGTTGCAAGTGATTAAAATGGCGAATAATCTTTATATTTTATTAATATTCACAAAAAAAAAAAACACGTAAAAACTGTCCTTGACTTAGGTTGTTTTTTTTAGCAAGAAACAGGGTTAGTGGCGAATAAATTTAGACAAAACAATCATACTAGTCGTTATTTTATTGATATTACTATTAAGCTTTACTTATTAACATTGTATGTATATGTTTACATTTTCCATGTGTTAATATTTTCAAAGTACGATCATATTAGCCATCATTCTCATCGATATTATCTTCAACATTTGCGGTTGGCCAGCTAAATATATTCTGATAAAGTGGCTATGCTCTCCGAAAATGCTATCTTAAACTTGTTTTAAATCATTTAATTTTTTACTATTAATTGGCGCTATTAAATCGTAAGCTTTAGCTGATGGAAGTGACATAGAAGTTGTGATTCCTCGGCTATAATAGTACTTTCTTATCTGAACAGTGCACGGACTTTACCAGTTTATTGGTAGATCTACCAACTTTTTAGCTGTATTTTATTTGCTACCATTTTTACCGACAAAGTCACAAAACTATCTAATATTCTTTATTTTAAAAAAAATCTACAACTTTTACCATTTTTTTTTTAGTTTAAAATCTACCACTTTTAATTTTTCCACAGTCCGTGCACTGTATATGAATCATAATGAAAACTCATATATAGACTGCAGAAGTTCATGCAGAAAATGAAGCCTAAAAATATGTACCACTTAACTATAAGCAAAATAAATAAATTCGTATATATTTTATTTATAGTAATGTGGTACATGGTTTTAGTTTGATACCCACATTGATGTCATATTTCATTATAGTTTAATCGATTTTGAAATTTTAACAATTTGCAACCCCCTTAAAAGTATTTTTGAAGTACATAATTGTTTTGGAAACCCCTCTCGTTTGACACCCACACTTTTCAACTTTTCAACTTTTGAAAAAATGTTAACCCGCGTCATAGCCTATACCAGCGGTGGGCAAGGCCGAGGCCGAAAAGAGCCACAGGTAAATTCTCAAATGCTACAAAGAGTTAAAAAAAGAAACCGACAAAAACAAGAGTTTTATTTTGAAATAAAATTATTATTGGAAATGAAAAACATTTACTTTATTAATATTATTTATAGATATTAAAGAAAATTTAAAAGGTCCCTTTGGCCAAATTTTCAAAATCTGGTTTTATGTCAGTTAAAACCGTTCCTAACAGTCCTGTTAAATGTTGGTTGGTCAACAGGCACGTTCGTATAAATCTCCAGTAAAAAATGTCCAACAACAAAATTTCGGCGAAATGTCATCTGTTCTCTCACAAGAGAAAAATTTCCAAAATAGTAGGCGAACAGAAAATTTGCAGAAACTTGCAAGTTAGACGAACCGCTGATACAAATTTTGTTTACTTTCAAAAGTATAAAATTGAAGACGTAAGAAAGCTAATCCCGAAGTTTTATCCTGACACAGTTTACTGACTAAACGAATAATTACTTACTTCCTACAAGTTTATTTACTCGAATTTTACTATTTTAACTTCCAAACCATCAATTTACATTTAAATAATTTCAAATCAGAAAATCTTTTTTGTTTGATTAAAATTAGTTTTCAAATGGATGAAAAACGTATTAAGAACGAAAAATATTCGATTTTATTTTTAAATTGGTTATGGTCAGAGTTAATTTTTCATTTTTAGCTCTGATCCAGTACTCCATGAACGTACCGGTCTTTACACGAACTTGCAGTAAGTTACAGGAAAAATGTTCCGGTACTCCAAAATTTTGTAAATGAGAGCGATTTTTTTAGAGTTGTGTAGAGAATGAAGTTGCAAGATTTTACCTGAACTTTTTCTTCTGGTAAAATCATGCAAAGAGGCAAGCGATAAGCTGTTTGACGTTTTTACAGGAAAAATGCTTTTTTGTTCCCGTACTTTTTGGTTGTTACTCACTTTTTACTCTCACTTCAAAGAGAGTAACTTTGTTGGTAGAAAATATAATACAGCTTAAAAGTTGGTAGATCTACCAATAAAGTGATAAAGTCCGTGCACTGAATCGGACTGTAAATACGGTTTTGAAGATATCTCAACTCCCTAGTAAGTGGTACATACCATCACTCATAAACTCATAAAAGTTCGCCGTACACCCCCAAATCAAATGTATTTCTAGAAGGAAATTTGGATTTGTTTTCGTTTTTTCTGAACGTTGGAGTCGTCTTTTTAAATTTTTTCGTTATATCTTCGGTATTTATAGTCGTATCTTAGTATGATACATATATCGATGTTCTTTTTTATTTCAAAGTTCATTGACCAAAAGTTTCCCGTTATAATACTTACCCACGAGATCTCAATTCTTATCGCCCTAACGTACCACCCTAAAGTCAATAATATAAAGTACACAAAAATCATTAAACTTTTGCTAAGGAAACCAAAAAATTTAAAAAGGGGACCCCTGAGTCTCCCATATAAAAGTGCGGTCTAATGTGCATATTTAAGAGTTTTTTTTTACTAATGGAAATGAAATTTATTTCGCTTAAAATTTCTTACTTTTTCCTTCATGCGCCACTCTTTAAATTCGAATCCCAGCACATAAGCGACAGTGACATAAACGTAAAAGACAGAATGTCTGCAAGACGAAAGGACACTTTTATGCACTTAGTAAGAAGACATGTTGAAAGGGAAGAAGCATATTGATATGAGTATTTTTAAGTGCATATACTGGTATGTATATACATATATATGTGCATGGATTCACGTACTTATGTAGGTGTGCACGGGGTGGTGCCATTTGAAATTCCCAAATGGCTGTGTGCGTGAAGTGCTGCAATAGCTGGCATGAAAGCCACCAACACGAAAATAAAACAACAATAATAAAAACACATTGATGACACCAGTGACAAAATAAGCAGCAACTATAACGAAAACAACAACCAAATTCAGAGCAAACATAACAAAGCGTAACTAAAGAGTAAAAGTAACAAAACGGCAAGGAATCAATGTACATATGTATGTATGTGTGTGTAATGCCTGTAATGCTTGTAATGTAACGCATTGCATGTCAACGTTTGCCAATAAAAAGTTTTTTATAGCATTTCCTGTCACTGTCGCATTGGTAATCGCAGCAAGTGACCGGCTACCGGTGGAGGAGGAGGCGGCGGCGGCGGAGAAGAGCGTGCCCTGGCTGGCGTTTAGCCAAAGTGAAATTTGCGCCCCTAAATGGCAATGCGTGCGTATGTATGTATGTACATACATCCCGCTGACGAGCTCCATTTCCAAGTGGGGGGCAGGGGAAAGTTGTGTGGCGCAAGCGAGTAGGTTACAATTGGTGGGAGGCGAGTGAGGGCAGGGGCAAGTAGTATTCGAAAGCCAATAAGTAACTAAAATTGCAACGTTGAAATGAATATTTCGATTTTTCTTTGTTGCTGTCGCATTTCCCTTCTATATTTGTTTGCGGGACAGGCAGTGCGTCGGATTATGTGTGTAATGAATCGCTTGCCTTTAGTTACTTAGTGCATGGCTTTCTGCCTCATTAAATTTTTCGTCTGTATGGCTACAAAAACAAAAAAAAACAGAGAAATTGTGCAAAAATTGCGAAAAGCAAAAACCGAGTGTGATGAGTCATGCCGCGGCGTACATATACAGACAAAGATATAAATAAAAACAACTAAATAAAAGGTTGAAAAAAAATATTTTGTGAGCTGGCGCGCCATGGAGCGCCGGGCGTGCTGGAGTTGCACGGCAGTGAAAAAACTATAAAAGTAGCGGCAACAAAAAAGTGGCAACAAAAAAACTGGCAGACATGGAGTTCGTAATGTGAAGGAGGCCGACCAAGCAGCGGATGGGTTGCAATTACGCGCCGCAGCAGAGCATAATGCAGTGTTTGTTCGCTGCTTATTTTTTCCGTTTCAATGAAAAAGTTTTACGACTACTTTTCGTGACTTGAACTATTTACAGACGTTTTTTATTGCCGCTTTTTCGGCAGGTCTTCTCTGCTTACACTGGGCAATAGAGCTTTAATTGGAGAAGTTAGGACGGCACTTGAAAATAAATCCAAAGGATTTCGCCTTAAAGTAGAATATTAAAATTGTTTTTATTTCATTTTATTAGCTCTTGCCTACACTATCAATGCTCAAAGAATAGTTTGTTTTTGTGAAAACAATTTTGTGGCATTTAGCGAGCTCTTTTTCCTAAGACACTTTAACCCCGTAAGTATTGCCTTTGTTCTTTATCTGGTATCTTTTTCACTTTTTGAAAGTAGTTTCTAATAAAGATATTAAAGGTGGCAGTTATATGGTTAAAATAACTTGGGAAAATATCAGATGTTTTACGTAACTCTTATTTAAAAAATTTATTTGACCTTTTTTATAATTTTTTGAAATTTTGGTAAAAATCACAGCAACTCATAGTAAAAACTAACGATTTTTTTGTAAAAAACTTCAATCACTTAATTTTTAACTGGTCGTATATTTTTGACGCTGTTTTAAGGGAAATTGCATTGACACTGACGATTAGGTTTCGTTAATAATACCTTAATCCTAGGTATCTAAAAAATGCATTTCGAGCTTTTTTGGAAGAAAGTTCTTTTACGTTTACAAAAGTGGAATTTAAAGGGTTAAAGTTAGCATGTTGTAACTCTTCCACCCTTGACTGCAATTATAATTTGGACTACGTTTTTTAGTAAATTTGTTTGGATAATTATTATGAATGCAGTTGGAGGGTTACCGAATTTCAAAAAATTCTCAAGCTAGGCTATTTGAATTTCTAATCTGAGATCTCCCCAGAAAGTTTGAAGCGCATACTATTTTGATCCTTTGATTATTATTTTTTGAACACAATTTCTAAAAGGTTTATCAGAAATGGTAGTTATAGGGTTAAGAATACATACGTTTAACTTGTTAACTCTGCCCCTAGCTTTGAAAATTTTAATTCAAAATTTTAATAAAAGTGGCGAATCTTTTTTTAAAAGAATTTTTCAAATAATATCAGTGAAAAAGGGCATTTTGAGGTTTAAAGTATTTTTAAAAATTTTAGAGATTTTTCCGCAAAACAATGCAGCTCTTTATTCCTTTTTTAATTGATCTGTTAAGGCCTTCTTAGAAGAATTGTTCACTAACTTTTAATAAAAATGGCGATAGAGGGTTAAAATATTCTACCAAAATTTTACAGTATCTTTTGTAATATCTTAAAAAAGTACATATTTTGGAAGTAATTTCTTAAAAGTTTATTGAAAATGGCAGTTAGAGGGTTAACAACTAACACACCTTTTCTTTCCTCTCTATTCTTTTATAAAGCGGTCACCTTTCAGAAAATGTTGGCGAGATTAAATAAAAATGAAATGGAAAATGATAGTTTAATTATGCTAAAAAGATTGTATGCAAAAAGATTAGTATTAAAAATTAGATTGAAATTAATTTCATATTGCGTATTTTCCAAAATTTTGGATGGTTTCTTTACGAATTTCTAATAAAGCAAAAAAAAAGCTGAAAATATAGAAAAATAACAGTTTGTTTATAAAAACTAGGTGGAAAAATCTAAACAAAATTAGTTTTTCCCTCTGTCAATAAAAACAAAATTTAAAAAGGTCTTGCTAGATGAAATTTTAATAACTAAATTTAGTGGCATTAAAAAAAGGTAATAATAAAAAATGAAATGAATATTGAAAAAAATAAAAAATAAATTTGTATCAAAAAAACAAGATTGCTCCATGACCTAGCGAAAAAGATTAAAAATTGTATGAAATTTAATTTATTCACTTAAAAAAACATAAATAAATGAATCCCAAAACTAAAAGAATTAAAAATTTGTTATCAACAAGTAAGAAAGTCTAAGTTCGGGCGGAGCCGAACATTAAATACCCGGCGCAGGTACCGCTACATGGTAAGCCGGGGTGTATAAATTTTAAGTAAATTAGCGTCCTTAAATTTCGAAATATTGCAGTTTCAAGCATTTCTGAAATATACCGTTATATGAGAAGCGGTCGTAATTTTAGTCCGATTTCAATAATTTTCAACGCTTTGCTTTTATGTGGCAAGCATAATAACCATACCGAGTTTGGTTCAAATTGCTAGAACGGTTAGCGAGATACATATATGTGATCATAAGTGGGCGGTGCCACGCCCATTTTCCAAAATTGTATCATAAGCGTATTTCTTGGTAAAAAATTGTTGCAACCATCAATTTTGAATAAATTAGCTTTAATATTTACAGATTTATCGAGGATTTCGTATTTTTCTAAATTACCGTTATATGGGATGTGGGCGTGGTTATTGTCCGATTTTAAAAATTTTCGGCCGTTTGGTATGTTATAGCAGGACCAACAACTGTGCCAAGTTTGGAAGAAATTGGTGCAGCGGTTACCAAGATATACACATGTAACCATAAGTAGGCGTGGCTACGCCCATTTGCCAAAATTATTTAATATTCTTTTTTTTCGTCTAAAACTCATTGTAAATATGAATTTTGAGTGAATTATCTTCAGTAGTTACTAAAATATCGCACTTTTCGTATTTCTGAAAATTACCGTTATATGGGAGGTAGGCGTGGTTATTGTCCGATTTCGCCCATTTTCAATACCATCCGTCCTATGCCCAAAAGAAGTCCACGTACCAAGTTTCGTTAAGATATCTAAATTTTTACTCGAGTTATCGTGTGCACAGACGGACGGACGGACGGACGGACGGACGGACGGACGGACAGACAGTCACCGCTTAATCGATTTCTCTTTTCATTCTGATCATTTATGTATACATTTGTCTATATCTATCTCGATTCGTTTTGCCTGTTACAAACAACCGTTATGTGAACAAAGTTATAATACCCTTGTGCACAAGTGCGCTCGGGTATAAAAAACAAGGTGGTTAAACTAAAAAAAAATAAATAAATGAGAAAAACTGTGTTAAAAACTAGGTGTCAACTTCAATTGAAAATAATTATTTTATTACTATTAATTTTCTCTTAGAAATACAACATATATATAAATTAGTCTAGCAAAATGAAATTTTAGAAATTCAAATTAACAGCATCTTTAAGCGAAAAAAGTAAAATTTTGTTTTTGTAACATACGATAATTTTGCGCAAAGGGGTCGTTATGTATTTACTATTTTAATTTCATTTCATTTTATTTGATTTTCATTAATTCCATTTGCTTGTTTTTCTTTTCATTTCATTCCATTTAATTCAATTCAATTCAATTGAATTTATTTATTTTTTTTTCGTTTAATTTTCTTTTCTTCCATTTTCTTTAGTTTCATCCCATTTCATTTTGTTTCATTCTACTGCTTTTAATTTCATCTCATTTATGTTCATTTTATTTTACTTCATTTCATTTCCCTTCATTTCGTATGATTAAATTTAGTTTCGTTTAATATAAATTCAGTTAATTTTACTTCATTTCGTTTGAAGTAATTTCATTTACTTTAATTTTAATTTTCCGTTTCATTATATTTTATTTTATTTTATTTCAATTTATTTAACTTAATTAAATTGAATTAAATATTTTTTTTATTTCACTTCATTTCATTTAGTTTTATTTTATTTCATTTTCCTTCATTTCACCCTATATAATTAAGGCGGATTCACCGTTCGTGTTCGGACACTTGTTGTAAGTAATTTTACGCGTACCTTTCTCACTTTGCCTCACTGAGAGAGATAAAATTTTGTTTTATTTTATTTCGTTTCATGTTATTTTATTTTATTTTATTTTATTTTATTTTATTTTATTTTATTTT
>NW_023458567.1:15386141-15393416 GCF_013731165.1 Rhagoletis pomonella | reverse complement strand
TTATTTTATTTTATTTTATTTTATTTTATTTTATTTTATTTTATTTTGTTTTGTTTTATTTTATTTTATTTTATTTTATTTTATTTTATTTTATTTTATTTTATTTTATTTTATTTTATTTCACTTCAATTAATTTTATTAGATATAATTTCATTTCTCTACATCTCATTCCATTTAGTTTGGGTTTGTTTGGTTTCATATCATTCCGTACAGGTAAGTTCAGCTCATAAAAATTTCATTTCATTCCCTTTTTTTTAAATTTTCCGTATTCCAATTCATTCCATTCCATAATTTTTTATTAATTTAATTTAAACATTTTTATTTTCAATACTTATTATTTATTTCAGTTTCTTTTCTCACTTTTCTTATCAAGCTTCCTAATGCATTCCACATTAGTTAGTTCAATTCTATTACAACACTTCCTTTAAACTATGTATTTCTTCCATTCCCGCCTTTAAATAGTCCCTCTCCTTCCAAAATTTGCTGCAAAAAATCTGCAAAGATGCACTACCTATATATACAAATATGAAATTCTCTTACTTATGCTTTTCCACTTAAAACGTTATCGTGGACCATTTGTCGGCCTGCTTGTGCCGCCTTCGTCGCCTTCATCGTCACTCCAACATTGTATTCGCCTTCGTCTCCACCCTCTCCACCCTCTCCATCGACGCCAATGTCGATCTTTGTCTGTTGCGCCAAAAAGCCACTTAATCTCTCAGCGAGTCAGCCAGTCGGAGAATTCGTGCAACCAACCAACAGACAGCAAGCCAATCCAACGCCATAACTCGATGTCTTTTAGCGCTTGGGCGTTGTCGGCTTCTACGGACTATTCTTGCCCTCTTTCGCTGGCGGCATTGCTCCAGACATTCCTTGTCGCCGATGACAGCGTTGGCTGCATGTCAACCCGCATGGGACTACGAGCAGCTGATGTGCATATTGCTGTTGCCGTTGCCGCCACTGGGATTTTCATTTGGCTCTGTGTGTGTGTGTGTGTGTGTGTGAGCGATTGAGAAGTAGCAAATGTACGCTAAATAATTCCACATACGAGTATGCACATAAATAAATTAATGCTTTAATGCAGCAGGTCCCAAGAACCATTAAAAAAGCACAAGATTCGTAAATATTTGCGGTGGATATATTCATTTCAGTACATATTTATATAATTCATACCATCGCAAAACAAACAATATATGTACATACGTGCATATGTACGTCTGTCCATCACTTTTTGCTGCTGCTGAAATCTATTTGCTCATCCTCACTTCAACTTATGTAATCCTCTGCGTGTGCTTTTTCGTGTTTTTCATGTGTTGATTCTTCTACTTCGTCCTACCCAGTTCATCTCATAACAGCCTACTGTGTGTTGGGGTTTTTGCCTTTGATAGATGAGTTCAGCTATTTTTATGCGCCCCATAGCATCCATAAACCATTGCTCTTATCTTTCAGCCACAAATTTTTCACCAGAAAAATCAGCCACAAATGGCAGCATCACAAAATGGCAAAACAACTGCAATTGGCATCAGAAATATGGCTTTCGAATAATTTATGAAAGTCCCAATGTGTGACTGATGCTACAGGAGTTCAGCGAGGATAAAAATAGTTGAAGAGGATGATTTTAGTTTTAGACGTGTATAGTACATGGTTTCAGAAGTTGATATGAGATCTTTAGATTATCGGCGGTGAAAGACATAGAAGGCTAATAGAAAAGACTGATAGCTAATAGCTTTGGATCGTACATGCAATAGAGTGCATCTTACTTTAGAACTTTAAAGGAAAAGAAATGGTAACGGAAAAGCAAGTTCCATCTTGCGCTTTCAACGTAAAATCTATGCGATCAACTCAACTGCTTATCTGGTAATTGAACGCACTTAGAAGTATCAAATCTAATACCATCTATTTATATATGATGATCCCGTATGCTCAGTGAAAAAATATTTTAAGCTGGACCTTCTTAGATTGAGGACAACATACGCTTAGGTGGAATTAATAGCAACGTCATGATGAAAGATTCGAGCGCCAAGCAGAGAATGCCAAAAGTGTTTGCGGGTGATGAAAAGAAAGTGCTGGAGTTTACTCTGCCCAAATGCTAGCAGGTTTTTTTCTAGGGTCCATCATTTGCCTTCAAAATTTGTCTTCAATTGTTACCATGTCGAAATTCTGATTGTTTTTTTTTTAGCTCGATCAGGGTATTGAGAATCTTTAATCTGTTTGTAGGCTTACTCAGCAAAGTCAGAAGAGTGCTCTCTTCCTAGGTTAAACATGCATTGGACGTCGGCCACAAGTCATATTTATCCTAAAAGAGTTCTGCCCTGGTTGAATTTTATAGCGCTTTTATAAGCAATACGACCCTTTTTCTTCCTACGGCAAATAAATCTGGACTACTGCTTCAACCCTATTTGTTGTTCCTATGAGCTCGATTGCAGAATAATCCTCTGTATCCTGCCGTCAACACGTTAAGAGGGCCGCTCACCAAGCTTGAGCGGTTGGCATATACCTGTCTCGGAAGTCAATCTCGACTTGACGCCACTGCGCATAGTCATAGAACAGACCGAAGAGTAGCTTGTCTTAGGCTTCACAAAACAGGGCGCAGGTAAAAACAGAGTGCCCTCGAAGCAAAGTGCGGGAGGAAATCAAAACCAAGATTTCCATCTCTTAGTTGAACAGAGATGAAGATAACAATCTTTGAGAAAGGCTGCAAGATTGAGCGAGGCAGAAAAGTGGCCTGGACACGGAAATATAGTAGAAAACTCCTTACGGTCCCAATCGAAAAGTGGTTCAAAAACTGACGAAGCTATAGGATAGGAAGCGGAGGTGTACAAATAAATAAATAAATACAATAGGCCAGCACATTTTCATTCGCAACGACAGTTAGGCTGCACTAAAAGTCATATGAGAACGACATTTTTCGGAGTGTTCAAGATTTTTAACATTTAGGTATTTCACATTTCTTGGAGTTTTCAAGATTTTTGTCATCTATTTCAAATTTTTCGGAGTTTTTTAAGTTTTTTCCCTTTTTTACGGAGTATATGTATGATTAAAGAATTCCGAAAAATTGTAAAAAATTAAAAAAAAATCCGAAAAAAGTACCGAAAATTTCTGAGCTTCAAGCTTCGAAAAGGCAGCAAATTCCGAAAATTTCAGTAAGATATGAGGACTGCCGAAAAATCAGGCTAATTGCGAAATTACTCCTTTCGGATTTGCAAATCTCAAAAATTCCGAAAAATCATAATACATAGTTATAAAAGTGTTATTTTCGAATTTTTTCTATATTTTTTTGGAATCTTCAGATTTTTTTTTCGGATTATAGGACTGTTCGAATTGTATGGACGTTCGAAACTTTTAAATTTTTCTGGTGTTTGTTGCAATTTTTGGAACTCCGAAATTTTTTGAAATTGTTCAGATTTTTTCGTAATGTTTCGGAACTTTTCAAAATTTTTCAGTACTTTTCAAAGTTTTTGAGTTCCTTTTTTTTAGATTTTTTGGGGTTTCTCTGAATTTTTTTTCGAGACCTTTCGCTATTTTTCTTAATTTACTAATATCTTATTTTTAGAAAGTAAGCAATTTTTTCTGAGCTACATAGTTTACAACTGCCAGGTGCGAAGATTAGATCGACTAATCTTGTTTATTCTTGTCAACGGAGTTTGTTTTTGTTGACCTGACCCCCTTAGAATTTTTGAAGCTATACGTTAATTTTTCCTTATCTTCATTTGCCAAAAGAACCATCAAATATGTATACCATTTCATAGCGCTAGAATCAAAGCAATTAATTTTCGCCATTCGCTCCAATAATTCAATTCACCACAACGCATTTATAATAAATCTCGCTCATTATTCCTTGTACGGCACATAAAACTTTGAGGCACATACAAAAGGAAGAAGTAGAAGAATAAGACGATGCCAACGAACAAGTGCAAAAGCTAGCAGCAAATAGAATGAACCTGCCAGCAATTTCCATCTGCGCCTCATTAACAAATTTCAATAGCGAAAAGTTTCTTTGGCACCAAAGCACTCTACGAATACCTCCAAAACAAACAGAGGCCAAGTTAGAGGCTGCACACTGAACGCAGCTAGTGCGTCGTCACTATTTTTTGTGTATGGGTGTGTGGGGTTTGTTTTTTTGGTGTAGTGCTTTCCACTGTTGTGCCTACATCTACTGCTGCTCCCTGCCATTGCCATGGCCAAAAACAATAATGAGTACAACACACTCGACGACAACGCTTGGCACTCACCACAAATGCGAATTGTTCGCATGTCATTCTGCGGCAACGCTAACAGTGGCTGGCGCAATGCGAAGCAGAAAGCAAGCGAGTCGCGCAAGCAATGCCAACGTTGACAAAAATGCCGCAACAACTAAATATTAGTCCACAGCGGGAGTCGTGTCCACCGCCATCCCATCGTCTGCGCTTCAAAGTAGGGGTGGCAACATCAAACGAGTAACGTTGGCGTCTATGATAAATTTGCAGTGGAGGAGTGGTGTCACTGCCGTCGCCTCGGTGTCGTCAGAGTTGCTGCCATCACTGCAACACTACCAATCTTTGCCGCTGTTGCTACCTCCGCCACCATAGCTATCAACATCATGATTGTCCTCCTCGTCATCGTCATCATCACCCTCAGCGTCGTCGTCGTCGTCATTCTAGTGGCCGCCGACATTCGTCTTAAGTGCTGTTGCCACTCCCTTTTTTGTCGGCACTCGCGTGCCGGTCGTGCAACGGAAATATTTTCGCAAGCGAAGACATATAAATATGCATAAATAAATATGTAGTATATACTCATGCAAGTATTTTTATCTGCATAAGTTTTAAGGCCTTGACTGCGGACTTTGCGCACAAAAACGACGCCATGCCACCTCTCTGTGTGCGTAAAAGCAGTCTTTTGTGATTTTAAACTATGATCTTTTATAAGCATTTGCATTTTTCGCAATTTAACAAATGCATGCAAATTGTCTAATTAGTTTGATTATGTAAAAAATTAATTAATAAAAGTGCACACCTTATATTACATTGATTGGATTGTGAAAGTGAAAAATTAACAATGCTTTTTCCTTAGCGCTCAAGATTTTTTTTTTTTAACAGAGTAGTATATGTACATTTAACGTAGACATTATCGATATATTATCGGTATATTTTAGTGAAAATATCGATCGGGCATTATGAATGCATTTTCTTGGGCACAAAATTTTGATGCTAAACAGAGTGCCTATATGTATCGATATCATTATCGAAATATTATCGATATATTTTAATGTTATTATCCATAAATTTAATGATATCGTTATGACGAATCTAGCGATTTCATGACTGATATTTTAACGATACAATTGGTTATATATTATCGATAACTTGTCAAAATATTACAAAAATATTCGTGGCTATTGCAATCGAAAAAGTTCTTGTGCAATTCTCGCGAGTGTGTCTTTTGTCTTCACTCGCCAGAAACAAAATGCTAAAGCATTCTTCTTGCATTTATTCGAATCAATAGTGTTCCAGAAATAAGGTCAATTGAAAATAAATCAAGTGTTTGAACAGTTTTAGCCCTGAAACGTTTATTTAGGTGAAAAAATATTGAGTGTTTTCGTTGCCACTAGAAAAAATAGTAAAGGTGTTTTTTAATAACTTTGGAAAGTTTTCAGGCAGAATGTTCATATTAGAGGCAATGAAAGCTGCCACCCAATTCAACACATCTCTAAAGTTTCAGAAGTGTGCCACCAAATTTAAAAAATTACAGCATGCCGAATATCTGTCGCAGCTATTTTTCATTAGCAACTTACGCTTTCATCAATGTTAGGCAAAGTTCTCGCACATGATGGTTATTATGGCGTTGGCGGCCTTTAAAATAAAGTCGAAGCTGCTTAGTAGTGGAGAACTCTTTTGAATGGAGGTAGTAGTCAGTTCGAGATATATGTATTTAGTTCACTACCAGGTCATCGCAAGATTTCCGGCAAAGAAGCTGCTGATAACTTAGCCAGGAAAGGTTTCATACTCAAATAGGGGCGGTTTTTTCTAATTATCAGTAATCAAGTCCTAAGTGGCACATGACGTCAGTCCAACGTCTAGTCACACTCATGTTATGAAAATCCAAAACTGAAGTACTAAGGCCTGGTTTGCCTGGTAAGCACCCGAGCCAGAAGGCTTGTCATCGCCTACAAACAATTCTGCAGAAATGAAAGCGATCAGGAAATAGTGATCACCGTAACATTGATAGTCTTTATAGAGTCAAGAAAACCTGGGCAAAGTCGTTGAGTTTACCACAAACATTGCGATTATGCCAACAAAGGAAGGTTTGTCTTCTACAATGGTCCAACAGATTGATGGACGGTGTAATTGGATATGCTTCACCTTTTACTTTCCATATGTTGCAACGACAAGAAGACTTGGACTAGTGGCGGTTTAGTAGCATGCGCATTCCGAACCAAATGGCCACTAGAAATTGATTCAAGCTTTCATTAATCCTTACTATGCTGTTGGATGTTGCTTGAGGTCCGATTGACGCAGCAGGAAGGTTACAAACTTCTGTAGACCCTGCAGGATCGTGGCTAATTTCATTCGCCATAAGTCGTGATTTTATAGCTGATGCTGATATATATGTAACAGGCACCAATGCATCTCTCTCGGTGGCATAAGAACTTTTTTGACATTTAAAAATCCAAAGCCGGGTCGTTCTCTAATCATGCTTTGTTATTTTCATCAGGCCATAAATTTTCTATCATGATTTCATTAGCGATGCTTGCAACATCGTACACTTCCTACATTTTGCTAGATATCAATGCTATTTATAGATTTTACTTCATTTTAATTGCAAAAATGTTATGGATGCATAACATTTGTTTTTTCTCTTTTACGATCAAAAAACGCCATAAACGCGACGCTGAAATTATTTTTAGCAACACACACGCTTCGCAAAAATTTAGTAAAGTGAACTTTTTGAGGGAGATTGCGAATTGGAGGAGCGACTGCGATTGAAGGCATTAAAAGCTGAAAATATACTAATGTGTTAATGACATAAGTGATAAAAAATGTGGTCGCAAGAGAAGGACTTTTCCTAGTAGTTTAAATATTTATTTCAGAGTGAATGAGACCAAGAAATCTATGTTTGGTTTCAAATGACAAACAATTTTTATGACAAAAATTGTAATACATTTTGTGGAATGACATAAACTGATGTCCATTTTTTATATGACCAAAAATTTAGGTCTAGTTTTTAGTAATGCATGCACATTTTTTAAGTAAACAAAAAAGTACAAAAATTTATATCCAGTTTTCAGACTAACAAAAAAAA
>NW_023458567.1:15384791-15386041 GCF_013731165.1 Rhagoletis pomonella | reverse complement strand
AATTCGTGTTCAACAAGGACACAACAATAAGGGGACAGTTGGAAAAATGTTCTAACTTAAACGCTGGACAGTTAATATTATGCATAATTTTAACTATACGTGCATAAATTTTTGGGTTTTCAAAATTGAGTACAAATTTTTCTAGACATTTAAAAAGTGAACATCATTTTCGCAATTTACGTACAATCCAGCCATAAAATTTTGGTTGTCCGAAAAATGGGCATACATTTTGACATTGAACAAATGCTTTTGTTGTTTCAAAATTGGACATAATTTTCGGATGATTTAAAAACTAGACACAAACCCCATTGTAATTTAAAAACTAGGGGCATTCTTTTTGTTAATTTGATGGTTTATGGTTTATTTAAAAGTTGGACATCACATACATATGGTCGTTTAGAAACTGAACATGAAATTTGGTTATTTAGAAAATTTATAAAAATTTTGATCAACTTAAAGCTTGAATTTTTGTTTTTGTTAACTAATAACGTAAGCTTAATTTTTTAATATGTATTTAGTTTAAAAATTTTCCGAAAATTCTTGATAATTTAGAAACTGCTAAGGCTTTTTGTTTGTCTAGAAGAAATTTTTATTTGTAAATTGGTTTATTCAAAAGTTGGACATCCCATATGGTCGTTTCAAAACTGAACATTAATTTAGGTTATTTAAAAAATATACAAAGATTTGGATCAATTTAAAGCTTAAATTTTTGTTCTTGGTAACTAAAAAAACTAGACATAATTTTTTAGTATGCAGTTTAAAAATTGGCCAAAAATTCTTTATAATTTGGAATTGTTTGTTTATAACTTGTAAAACAAATCTTTGGCCTTTAAAACCGGCTAAAAATTTTTGATGACTTGAAACTGGCAAATAAATCGTTAATCATTAAAAAACTGAAAAAAAAAATTTTGATAATTTAACTGGACATAATTTTTCAAAGTTGGCCATTTAAAAATTATGCATGAATTTTGGGATATTTTAGCACTGGACATATTTTTTTGCTTATTCATAAACTGAATATAAATTTTTGTTCATCTAAAAACTGGACACCGATTTTTGATCATTTAAAATTCACACGTAGATTTTTGCTAGTTTCAAACCTCTGCCTAAATTGATTACGTAAATCCGGGCATGCTTTTAGACATTAAGCTTTAGTTATTTAGGAATTAAATGTACATGTTTGGCACTTTAAAAATTGAATAAATTTTTTTTGTTAGTCTGAAAACTGGATATAAATTTTTGTACTTTTT
>NW_023458567.1:15383628-15384691 GCF_013731165.1 Rhagoletis pomonella | reverse complement strand
AAAAAAAATGTATTCAATTTTTAAAGTGCCAAACATGTACATTTAATTCCTAAATAACTAAATCTTAATGTCTAAAAGCATGCCCGGATTTACGTAATCAATTTAGGCAGAGGTTTGAAACTAGCAAAAATCTACGTGTGAATTTTAAATGATCAAAAATCGGTGTCCAGTTTTTAGATGAACAAAAATTTATATTCAGTTTATAAATAAGCAGAAAAATATGTCCAGTGCTAAAATATCCCACAATTCATGCAGAATTTTTAAATGGCCAACTTTGAAAAATTATGTCCAGTTAAATTACCAAAAAATTTTTTAATGAATAACGATTTATTTGCCAGTTTCAAGTCATCAAAAATTTGTAGCCGGTTTTAAAGGCCAAAGATTTGTTTTACAAGTTATAAATAAACAATTCCAAATTATAAAGAATTTTTGGCCAATTTTTAAACTGCATACTAAAAAATTATGTCTAGTTTTTTTAGTTACCAAGAACAAAAATTCAAGCTTTAAATTGATCCAAATCTTTGTATATTTTTTAAACAACCTAAATTAATGTTCAGTTTTGAAACGACCATATGGGATGTCCAACTTTTGAATAAACCAATTTACAAATAAAAATTTCTTCTAGACAAACAAAAAGCCTTAGCAGTTTCTAAATTATCAAGAATTTTCGGAAAATTTTTAAACTAAATACATATTAAAAAATTAAGCTTAAGTTATTAGTTAACAAAAACAAAAATTCAAGCTTTAAGTTGATCAAAATTTTTATAAATTTTCTAAATAACCAAATTTCATGTTCAGTTTTTAAACGGCCATATGTATGTGATGTCCAACTTTTAAATAAACCATAAACCATCAAATTAACAAAAAGAATGCCCCTAGTCTTTAAATTACAATGAGGTTTGTGTGGGGTTTTTAAATCATCCGAAAATTATGTCCAACCAAACAACCAAAGCATTTGTTCAATGTCAAAATGTATGCCCATTTTTCGCACAACCAAAATTTTTTAAATGTCTGGAAAAATTTATACTCAATTTTGAAAATCCAAAAATTTATGCACATATAG
>NW_023458567.1:15365334-15383528 GCF_013731165.1 Rhagoletis pomonella | reverse complement strand
TTTTTCCAACTGTCCCCTTATTGTTGTGTCCTTGTTGAACACGAATTGCATCTCTCCGATGCCCCTAACTCAAAATGGTGTCATGACTATGCAGTAATTCCCATAAAATTTGCTGACAAATTTTATTATCCTGCATTTTCGTATAAAGGACATTTTTTCTAATATTTTGTTTATAATATCAAACGACATAAGCCATTAGAAAATCAGTGAACGTAAACGCGCTATAAAAAAGCAACGAAACAAAAAAAAAAGCAGCACCAACAACAATCAAGTTATAACACTAAGCTTACCAACCAGTAAAGCCACGAATATTGCCATCAAAAGACAAGTTGGTTATGCTTTGTTGGCTTGACTGCGTGCGTTTGCAGCTCTGTATTTTTATCGTTAACTGCTTTGGTGGTCGCCGCAACGACAACTCAGTTAACACACACACTCTCACACGGCACACGCGCAAAAACTTTCCTACATATTTATACTCCACTGTGTAGAGCAGTCCACCCAACGCTTTGTTGTGGGCAGCTCCTTTGTTGTCTTAGCGCTTTTTTGGCTTCCATACGTTTTGGCTATTTGTTCAGCTGATGAGTAATAGTCATACCGAAAGTCATCTAATACTACTTACCACCGACAGACACTGACGTGGCTGAGGTGGTGGTTAACGTCAAGTAATGGTCGTTTTTAATGCTTGCTGCTGCTAGTTTGGTCACTACTTTGTAGTGTTGTTCTCGTTGTTGCTGCTGTTTGCGTTTGGGGTGTTTTCGACCTCAAAATAGAATGTGTAAGTTGTGCATGATTTATAGTAGTCGGTTGTGAATTGCAAACGCATTTTGACTTTTTTAAAATAATTTTTCTTAAAATAATATTTAGATCTTTCCACTCCTGAAATCAATGCGGAATAAATGACAAGCCACTAGGATTAGTGGACAACTTCGGCAAGTGAATGCTTCAGTTTGTTTGCGAGAGTTTCACCATTCACTTAGTTTTGCTGATCACTTCATTCATATATGTAGCTGTAATTAAGGATCGATAGGGTTACCAACTAGCTTATAATTTTATACGAAAATTTATATAAAATATTGCAATCGGAGTCTCAAACCAAAGTAATTTTGAAATACAATGGTCCAGTAATATTTACAAGTAGAGTTACCAACCACATATCGAAATGAGTAAGATCAATTATTTATGCATATTTTTTATGGGTATAAGGCGAAAGGTGTTTTCTTCTGAATCAATAGGGTTGCCACTTCTTGCTACTACATTTTCCAATCGTTTGAACCCCATATTTCCATGCTAACATCAAGTGAGAGATATTTAAGGAATTCAATTCAAAGAAATTCATTGAAGGGTTGCCACCTGGCCATACAGGGTAAAAATAACGAAATAATTTTGTCGTGCTAAATGTTTCAATGTAGATATTAAAATTAAAGTGTTTCAGAAAATTGTATTTCCTAATTTTTTACGAACAGAGTTGCCATTTCTTAGCACATAAATAGTAAATTAAGCTGAAAAATTTCACAAAATATTACGGGTGAGCTTTAAAGAAGTTAATTCGTGATATTTGAAGCCAACTAACCAAAAAAACTAAAAATTTTTGAATGGGGTTGACATTTTTTGTTTTGTTAAATAGGTCTCAAATAAAAGAAAATTTATTATTTTGAAAATATGTTCTAAAACAACTGTAAAAAATTTAAATTCATAAAACAAAATATTATAAAAAAATTCAACACTGGCGCAAAATACAAAATTTTAGTAATAAAAATATCTAATAAAATAAAAAAAAAATCCGTACAAGTTAGGGGAAATGCGTAACAAGTTTGAATGAAAAAAGTTATGGAATAAAAAATTAAAAATTCTTTCCAGGTTTTTTAATTAGCTCGCAGGAATATTTAATAAAATATTTAAAACTATCGTCAAAAAAGTTTCCTTACTCATAAACATTTTTTTCTTTTCTTGCAGATTTTACGGTTTTTAGTGGACTTTAAAAACCAGCAGCAAAATATTGATTCAAAACCAAAAAATATTAAATACAAATATTTATGCTAAAAAGATTAGAAAAAAGTAAACTCTTATAAAAACTACACATTATATACTAGAATAAAGCAAAGAATAACAGAAAAAATACCAGAAAATCTATCAGCAAAAAATCATACAAGTATTTACAAGTCCGCAGCAAATAAATGCAAAAACAAAACAAAAATTAAAAATTAAATTAAAACCACTAAAGCGCCAACTACAATAACGCTAGTCAAAAAAACTAGAAGTTATACCAAAAAATATAAATAAAAAAATATTAAAAATTATTTAAAAAATTACTAAAAACTATTTAAGCAAAACAATATTACAAAGCTTATAAAATCGCATACACATCAACCTCAAAAATTAATTTACTTAAAAAATAAAAAAAATCCAAACTAATTAATTTACTCTGTACAACAACGAAGAAAGTACGAGTAAATTCGAAAAACCTGAATTTCAAAAACTCAAAAGAAAAACACTCAAGAACTCACTTGCTCAGCTGCAAGCAAGCGCAACAGCAACAAAGTGCAAGAATAAAAATTTGCATCTCACACGCTTTTCCAATTTCCATTTATAAACGGAAAACGGCGCGAGAGCACACACACGCCAAAGAACGAAATAACAATTGCAACAGCAACAACAAAAACATCAGCTAAAGCAACCGCTGCATAGACAACGCGGAGTCGCAATTGCTTGAAGTTGCAGCGCTAGTGCAAAAAAGCCAACAACAACAAAAAGTTATATTAAATCAAATTTAGTGCAGAAAATTTCGCGCTCTCTTTTGGCCGTGGCGACGTGCTGTTGCAGCAGTCGTGCCATAACGCAGAAAACAGTTAGTCATCAACGGCGCTTGCCAACAGAGTAACTCGAAGTAGTACATGCCACAAGAGTGAAGCACAAAGTGCGCGTAGACAAGCCGGCAAAAAGCAAAGAACTACGCAGCGAAAAATTGGGAAAAAAATTATTTGAAATTTCAAAATTTTTCTAAAGATTTTTATAAGAAATTTTTAAGGAATTTCCGTGAATGTGATTATTAGTGCATACTTGAACCCACAATTAAGCCAAGACACAAACCAAACAAAGTAGAAATACCAAAATTATTTCGAACCGAAAGAAAAGACTGATTTGGATTTGAAACTTCCAAGAAGTTTTGAATTCAAAAAATCGTGTGTAAGTAGAGAAGCGAAAGCGAGGTTCCGCTCTCAGATAGAAGAAGAATTGTGACGTTTTCAAAACTGCACAATTGCGCGCGCTGAAGTGCTAGTGAAGGTTCCTGTTAAACTTTAGAAAGCAAATACCAAAAAAAAAAACCATACAAAAAACCAAAAAGTGACAAAATATTTTAAATTTGCGCTTAAGTTCCGACTAAACGCGTTTCTAAGTGCGTAAGGCAAACATCTGGAAAAACCCGTTAAACAACTACAGTGACTCAAACCAAATTAGCCTAGACCAGAAAACCATTTAAATCCAACTTAATAACTTTTGACATTTCCACTGCGCTGCTGCTGAGCGCTCAATAAGAAATCCACAACAACTTCAACCCAACTATAACTTACAACAAATCCACGCTCAGAAAACACTACACCACACCAATCGACAAGTGCGCACGCGCCACTTAGAACAACAATGGCCAACGGTAACGGTAACAACGCAAGCGCCGCCGCAACTGCTGTCACCAGCAATGGTGAAGGCAACGGCTTGGCCACCAATGGCGGCATAGGCACCACTACGACGAATGGTGTTGGCACAACAGTCGCTGAACATTTGAATGGCGGTGGTGGTGGTGAGAACGCAGAGCATGTCAACGCCACTCCAACTGGCCAGGACACTGGTGGCAATGACAATGGCCACGATGCCGCAGATACTGAGACGGGTGGCGCTGCAGCTGGCGGCGATGCCACAGAAGGCGGTGACGGTGGTGGTGGTGGTGTGGGCGGTAGTGTTGGTGGTGGTTTAGGCGGTGCCGCTTCCACCTCATCAATGGGCGGCGATGATGCTGGCACCGATGCGGGCGCCAGCTCATTGCCACCGTCCGAAGAGGCGGGCGGTCGTCCGCCACTCGATACCGCTTGCTCTGATGGCGGTGGTGGTCCGTCGAGTTTGGGTGGTGGCATGGTTGGACCACCAAGTCCACTAACCGGTTGCTATCTGCTGATCGTGCTGGGTGAGCCACATTCGGAGGAGCATAAGGATAATATATTGCAGCATTTGTTGAAGGGTGAGTAGGAAATATTTACTTAATAGTTTTTTATTTAATTTGAAAACAGGTTTGTTTTAAGAGACCCTACTGAGTATTCATTTTTAAGTATATATCAAAGGTCTAACAATTTTACTATTTTATTACAAAGCGATTGAAAAGTCTTGAAAATTCGCGAATAAAACCCCTAAAGTTTCTAAAAGTGTCAGCATTGGCTGGAGACTACTAGAAAATCGTCTCCTGCTTTGGGAGATCAACCATTTTGAATGCCATCACATTTATGTTTCCGAATAGCATTATTCGAGCTCAACTACCCAGTATAGCGGAACCGTCATGTTGCTGCCTGACGCTCGTTTAGTTATGCGAGCTGCATGGACATGGTAGGTATCGCAAAGAATTAGAGGACTAAAGGGGTTTTTCCAAACGCCAGACCAAAAAAGGTACCTACTCATATGTCTCTAAAGTATTTCAGAATAATTAGTATCAGATCAGTAGAATCTGTTTTGCATACAATTCCGTAAGTTATTAGAGAGTCTTTTAAGAACATAATACTTCTTGGTTTGTACCTTCCCCTATATC
Organism: Rhagoletis pomonella; assembly: GCF_013731165.1. Taxonomy (NCBI): domain Eukaryota; kingdom Metazoa; phylum Arthropoda; class Insecta; order Diptera; family Tephritidae; genus Rhagoletis; species Rhagoletis pomonella. Next base: position 15,378,739 of record NW_023458567.1, on the reverse strand, counting down.
GACGGATTTTTAATATGTAATATGCTACCGGAGGAGGCAATAAAACCCAACGCCAACTACAACAACGCTAGTTAGTAAGCTCAAACTCGATAACGGTGACATAACTGTCGTAGCCTGGTCGGGGAAGTTCAGAGGAAAGCTGGAGAAGTTAAACTTTGTCACAAATGGACGTTCATCTTATTCCCCAGGAAATTTAGAGCGCCTTATGCCCAGCTTTCCTCGATCGGTAGAGTTCAATATCTGCTCTCTTACAGGGTTAAGTACCTAGGCGTGTGCCTTTGCAGGAAGCTGGAAGCCAAATACTGATTGAACAGTAAAAATACTTAATTTGCTCTACTAAGCTGTAATAGTGCCTTTGGGATGACGTGGGACCCCTCTACAAAGTTGATATACTACTTTTGTATTCCGGCTTCGACGTTGTGAGATTTTCGGTGAAATTTTTCGGACGAACGTTCTACAATACATAATTCTTCTTCCCTGTCTGAAACGGTAATATTCGAAATGAGAGAAATATAGTATACAACTGGCAGTGTGTAGAAAAATGGAATGGAATGGAATTATGTAGAAAAATGTATATAAGTTAAAAAATAAGAGTGCTTGGAAAGAGCGGGCCTTGTTAGAGTCATCAGGACGTTTCGGACTCTACTACCTAAAAATATGGACATACTGGAGACTTCTTCAGTGAACATATTCTTGGAGAGATCAAAGTTGGATGATAGTTAGGGTGCCCTTAATCTCAAATTTAGGTTTCCAGATTTCTGCAGGACGTTTCAAGCAGAGGTTAGCGCCTTATATTGGTCAGTAGACCGGCTAAGTATTTTTGTAATGCCAATCAGGAGTAGAAATATCTACACTGACAGCCAATTAGATATCAGCGCTATATTGTCTGACCTCCCTCGCGATGACCCGGATTGCTTACAAACCTGGATTGTATGCGATCCGAGACGCAGCGACACTACCGGGAACTGCATAGCAGCCGAATTGTCTGGGCGGTCTTCTCATAGGCATTTAAGTCTTTAGCCGGCTCAAAGAGATATGGGCGAAAACTCCGAAATTCCAAGTTTTACAGTTTTTTGGCCGCTTGTGGACCGCAGACGGTATTCGGAGTTTCTTCAGCTGCCTAAGCGCGTAGTCTCAATTAGGAACACATGAATTAGATCGGTTATGAACTGTGGCTTCATATATTTTATGCTACCTATATACATACATATTTTTTATAAGTATACGCAATTAAAGTAAAAGCTCTCTGTAACCATCGCTGCTTTAAGACATTTATGACCAGAGATAGGCGAAATAAAGTGAGCAGATGGCAACTAATCTCAATAAATTCTGCTTAGACACTTGTTTTCTAAGCTTTTCAACAGGATATTACCGACCAGCATTGAGTGTTCCAACGCCTAATTGGGGAAGAAAACCAATCCTTGAACAATGTTTGCAATTATACTCGTAAGTATAACGAGTGCGATAGGATTTGTGTACAGCGGTGGCGACCACTTAGTGCTTTTACTTTGCTAAGTTTTAGACGTGATAAATCTACAATTAGTCAGTTAAAACTGATCAAATTCTCTCTTTTGAACCCTTTCAGGACGAAAGGAAACATGCTTCTCATAAAGAGTTTCTTCTCAAGAAAACTGTGTGGTTTTCTGCTTTTTACAGTGTGCTTAATTTTTACTTACCTATTTATGTCACAAAATTAAAAAAATATTTTTACCAAACTAGAAAAATTTACGTTAAATTAGAAAAGAGCTTTTGGAAAAGAAGATAGCTTTAGAAAAGAATTATAGAAAAGAAAATAAATTTTTAAGAAAAAAAAATTGGAAAAAATATGCACTTGTAGGAATTTTAGGAAAAATAGTGATTTTTCGGAAACAGGAGTAATTTTTTAAAGGAAGACATCTTTTATTAGAGAACAAACTAGCAGGGCTACCGGCCTAAAATCTTTTTAGCAAATATATTTTTTACCTAAAGTCGAAAAAATTATTCAAACAGAAAAAAAATGTTTTCCTTATCTTTTCTTTACGAAAATTCAGGAATTTGTACCGACTTCAAAATGGGAGGTGATTCTCATTTCGTTGTGCCGTTGGTTTAGTAACACAAAAGCTCTTGGAATCATGAATAGCTTGAAAAAAGAGGCCTACTGTGTTAATTCGCACATATTTCGAACTCATAGATGTCGCTGCAATTTATTTCTGCTTCACTTCCTATAATCAGCTAAAGGAAGTCATTAAAGGTTGACTTTTTACTTCCCACAAAAAAAATGTATGCACATACATATCATTACCAACCACAAAATGAGAAAAAAAAAAATATAAAATCGCATAAACGAAAAATCGATAAACTCACAGCGACGCTTCGTTGCATTTCGAATGGTCATTCAGAGAAGAAGAAATTCTTAAAAAAAAAAAAAATAATGCAATAAATCTGCAACACGCAAGCGTAGCTGAATTTTATGACTCAGCTAATATCAGTGCAGCACGCGCAGAATTTTCTTTTTCACTATTTTCTAATTACAGTTTTATTGTTTTTACTTTTCTTCTATTTGTTATATTACAGAAAAAAAAGAAAGGAAAAAGTAAGATTAAAGACAGGAAATTAGAGCAACAGCATAAATTTTACAATGCCGGTTATTGCAAGTGCGCTGCCAGTAAAATATCAAATGCCTAAATGTTGCAATAAATTTTTTATAATTTTATGTTTGTTGTTGCTGCTTGTTTGTTTAACTAACTAGTTTATGATGTGCAAAGAACTGTCGAGGCAGCAAAGTGTTTGCGTGTCCCGCCAAATGAGAAATAGATCCATGTTTAAAAAAAGAGGTTGGCATGCGGTTTAATGATTTGCTGAATAAGCGCCAGCTTCGTGAATTTTGGACATTTCTAAGAGCAGAACTCAATACCAAGTTTTCTTCAGGAGTTCAGGCTTTTAAGGCATTCAGCATGTTGTTGAGCTTTAAGTTGTATTAGCTGAATTGAGTGCTGTAAGCTTCAAAAAAGCTGAAGGACCGAAAAACTTGGTTTGGAGTTCTACGCCTTATTCAGCTTTAATTTGTATAGCTGAATTGAGTACCGAAAGCCTGAAAAGTGCTGTAAACCCAAAAAAAAAACCCGATGCGAAGTGGCACAGTAGCACTTGGCAAGCTTAGAGCTGAATAAGCTTGCTGAATAACTATGCAAAGAATAAAATTAAGTTGTGTTATAATAGCTAAATTTGTGGCTGAATTATTATTTTTTCAATTGGCATAAGCAATTCGATTACAGATCGAATATCATAGCTGAATTATTGGTAAAACAAGTAACCATTAAACATCATGGATATACCAGAGCTATTGTTAAGTATTAGCTGAACATATAGCTGAAAAAACTGTGTGCTGAATGATTTAAACAAAAAAAAAACAGCCGAATAGGCAAATGAAAAAATTGTTGGCCAAAAAACTGATATAAAATAACTTTATTTTATCTGATTGAGTAATTGAATAGGCAGCTGAATAAGTTTTGTCTAATAATAAAAGCAAAAAAAAAATTTTAAAAATTAAATTTTAGCCTGCCTTAGTTAAGTAAACTTAATTAGCAGCAGAATAGAAAAAATACTAAATTTGTTTGCTAAAAACTCACATAAATTATCTTAGTATAAGCTGCTTATATAGTTGAATATTCCGCTTAATAGCCAGCTGATTAGGTTTTGTGCTGAATTACTTGCTGAATAATTTAAACAATTAAAAATTAAAATTATTTTACCACAATTTTCTATAGATAAAATTTTGCTTGATTATGCAGCTGAATAAGTTATGTGCTGAATGAGTAGCTTAATAAGGAAATCAAATATTTAACTTGGAGGCGGAACAGGTAAAAAAAATTGTTGGACAAAAAACGTATATCGTTACCTTAATATAGAAAGGCCCTATCTCACAACGTCGCTGAAATACAAAAAGCCGTAACTAAGCAAAAATCCGAAATGCCCGCTTCGATTGATTATAATGTATTTCATCGAATTATGTGTCCCCAAACCATTTAAAGCAATAAAAAATTTTAGTCAGTTACGGCTTTTTTGCATTTCAGCGACTGTATGAGTTAGGGCCTTTCCATATTAAGGTAACGATATATAATATTAAATTTTTTTTGAATGAATAATGGAATAATCTACTGCATAGCTCGCTGAATAAGTATTGTGCAGAACTTTTAATTGAAATAATTAAAAAAATTTAACTGGCTGCGCAGTTGGTTGAATAAAGTAATTGCCAATTTAGCAGTTGAATTGGAAAGATAATAACATTTTTGCTAAAAACTGACATAAAATATCTTAATATTAGTTGCTTATGTAGTTGAAAATCATGCCTAAAAGCCAGCTGAATAAGGTTTTCCGCTGAATTATTAGCTGAATAATTTAAATAATGAAAATTGAAAATTATTTTAATACAAGTTGTTATAGACAAAATTTTGGCTGAATAAATTATGTGCTAAATTAGTACCTTCATAAGAACGTCAAATATATTTATTAGTGCAAAACTGTCCTAAAATACCCCAGTTATAGCTTAAAGAATTATTCACGGTCTTCTACATACTCACGTGCCCAAATAAAGTCATAAGTTGTTGGCTGAATTGCTGAGAGAGCGAGCCAACTATATGAATATCTCTTTTTTTCGGAAATATAGATTTTGTGGGACTGACAAATAGCTGTATAGCTATTTTATGAAGTTCCTGAATATCTTCCGTAGTTGTCAGCTTAAACGTAAGAAAATTTCAGCAAAAAAGGCAATAAAATTATGAGCTGAATTCTCAGCTGAAGTTCCTATAATACTCAAAACCTAATATATGGGATAAATACACAAGCTGAATTAGTTTTGGGTGTGCTTTATTATTGATTTATAGAAAAATACAATGGTTTGCTCTCTGAATTTTCACCTGTGCCTCATACTTTGCGTATGAGCTAAAAGAAATTGAATAATACGCTGAATGATGAGCTGAATAGATTGTAAAATAAATAAATTGAGTGAAATGTTTAGTATTGCTAGTTAAGTAATTTGTTCGTAATATGAATATTTTTAGTAATTACGAGTTTAAATTTGGGCTATTCCACGCCATAAATGTCAATATTTTCAAAAGGTATTTCGATTTTCGTGAAACTTTGAGGAATCCTAGTTCTAAGTATATGAGATGAGAAAATTTTTCACTCAAAATTATTTAGAAAAAAAAATTTTTGAAAATATGCCATTTTGAATTTTAATGCTAATTTTATAACATTTGCGGTGTTTTGAAGTACTAGACTTTTATGAAACTTGCACATATTTTGAGTAAAAGATACACTTTAAAACAAAGTTAATAAAAAAATTAATTCTCATAACAAAGTGTGAAAAAAATAGTTTTTTAACTAAATTAAATTTTTTTTATTTACTCCTCTTTGTCATCAATTTTATTAATATTTCAAATTCAAGTTTAATTAATTAGATTAAAATTATTAATTGATGCAGACTTTATTAGGTCACGAGATACTGGGGTTTTGTGAAACCATGCTCAGCTATACATACATTGCGCTACTACCCTCCCCGATAGCTTAGTTAGCCCTTCGATTTTGTAAATAAAATTTACACAATTAAATGTTGCAGATAAGTTATAAGCTACATATGCTAAAGACTTGGGTTATCAGCTAAACATTACATTAAATTGGCACAATATGCTGAATACTAGCTTCAATAAGCTGCGCAAGTCTTGGGAATAATTTAGCACAGCGATTTTCGTCTGAACTTTATAAAAAAATTGGTCCTTTTCATTCGATTCATGATAGCTCAAGTTTGAATGTAATAATTATAGGTAACATTTGCTGAACAGCTGAATTGTCATTGGCAGCACATCAAATTCACGATTTTGTTAAAATATGATGATTTCATGCTAATATTTCGAGCTGAATAGCTGAACAGTAGTTTGTGACAAACTAAATTAGACATTTTGTCAAATTATGATGCTTTGGTGTTAATATTTAGAGCTGAATAATTTGCTGAATAGCTGAATACATATTTTCTCAAGATGCAAAAACACTTTACTATATTTTTAAAGAAATCACGGGCTACTCATACTATCTACATCTCATGATGATTTTATTAGACTCACCCTCTATTAGTAATATCAACAACTCCTTAAGTGCGTTCTTATCATACTCCTGCAGATCCGAACAGCGTAGCTCTATGGAATAGAAATTGACAGCATTTATCCATCATTCAATATCACACCTAAGCCACTAGGCTATTTTCTTCATCAAATCACTCATTCCTCCACTCTCACACTTTACTTCTAAGTCCATCATCATTATGCTCTCTTTCTTTGCCTACTCGCATGATTTCATGATTCTGGCACGCGATACCAATTATTCAAGCGTTAAAAGTTTCTATTGAAGCCATTGCACTTAGCAGTCAGTCAGACGGTCAGTCAGCCGATCATCAACAGCAGTCAGTCAGTCAGTTGTTCACTGTGGCCGTTAGCCAATTAACCACTTCAGTTAGCCAGCTGGTCGGGCCGGCATGTGTGCAGATTCTTTTGCTTGTTCGCTATTTTTTATATTTCCACGTTTTTTTTATGATTTTCATTTTATGGAAATTTTTTTTTGTTTTGTTCTTGTTTTGCCTGCTTAGCGCACTCGTGTATGACTTTCAATTGGAATTACAATTTTTTAATGGATTCTTTTGTTGGTTAATTTTGCGGCTGCAGTTGTAATTTTTTCAGCTTGTTCTTTTAGATTCATTTGTTTTAGAAAACTTTTATGTGTTGGTTTGTAATTTGATGGAAAATTGAGTTTTTAAATTTTTGGCGTGAAACTCGTTGAGGCATAAAGTGTGTGGTGGTCGGAGGCGCTAATTGGGAAGGCGGTAATGCGAGGAATCAAAAAGTTGCTGGTTTAACTAGCAGTTACTTTTATAGTTCTTAAATTAAGAAGAAAGCTTGTTGGCAAAAAAAATTGACTAAGATATTTGAAATAATATATACTTATGATTGAAGCACAGAAGAAATGATTGAGCTGGAATTATGTTGGTATATTAGGGCATATATAGCGCTGCGACCTAGCTAGATCTTTTGTGCTAAATCTTATCTAGTCACTCCAATCTAAGACTGGGGCACTTTTGAGGGTGTCGTGTTTCAGATTCTGGATGGAGATGATAGTCGCTTTCCAAGGTATATAAGACTGAGTTGAGTTTACTGGGGCAATCACATAGTACATGCTCCCGAGGTTTCATCCTCTAGCCCACAAAACCGACAGTTCGTCTTCTCAGAGAGTCCCATTTTGTGCAGATGGTACCTCAGTCTGCAGTATCCGGTGAGAGTTTTTAAACACTCTCTGCTAAAATTTTGCTGCTGCTCATAGATTCCACGGGAGGAAGTTATGAATCTTTGGACTGCCTTTTCCCTTTTGTCGTGCGCATTGAACTTGCAAGTCCTTCCATCCCCATTGGAGCTTTACTGTGTATCCTCTGGATGGACCAAGTAAGCCTGAAAGCCGACCACCGCATTTCGCTAGAGTGTCAGCCCTTTCGTTGCCCTTGAAACCCTCATGACCCGGAACCCACCACAGGGCTACTCTGTTACTGGATTCTAGTTTAACCGCTTAATTGGAGAAAATTGCTCTTAACGCTACCTGGCTCTCCGAAATGATGTTTATTGTTGCCGCATTTGTCCTTCTGCGAAGACATTCGTGGACACAGACTTCAATTGCTCATGTAGGTAGCCGTCGAAGAATTGCGAGTCTTGTAGAGGTATGCTATTCCCATCGGCTGAAATGTTTGTATCACCAGCACGGATACTTTGTCGATATCAATGGCTCTGAAGGCTTTCGTCTTCCCTATGGCTACGTGAACTTTACTTCTGTAGAAAGTAAGAGGTGCACTTTTGTGACAGTTTATGCTGAAATCTGATCACATCACTCGACGTTTGCTCTTGGCAGTGTGAACTGCATCACCTTGGCTCTAAAGAGATATGGTCACCGAATTGAATTTCTAATTTGCAGTCACGTCTCGTCGGGTTGGGCAGGTGTCTAACGATCGACCAAAGCCTAGTCACACCAGAGTTGAAGTTGCTGTTCTTTAAATGCTGGACCGCTTGCCATTGAAATCAACGTAATGCTGGTGAGTGCTGATTTGTTTGTCAGGAATTTGGACTACATTAAAAGCGTCGTTTGTGGTAGGCTTTCCAGATCGAAAACCACACTGCTAAACGTCTAACCAGTCGATTAATGATGGACTTCAGGCTTTTGCTTAGTCACCCAGAGGAACCCGCGGTAACCCTCGTGTTCTACAGTGGTACCACAATGGACCTTCAAAAGGTCTAAGTGCGTTGGTAACTTGAACCGACTGCCACATCAACCTAACCTAACCTATAATGGGAAAGAGAGTATAACAGTTTCCGAGCATTGCCGTATACACCGCTCACCGGTAATTCTATCGTTGCCGAGAGCCAACGGTTGCTCTCAACGGTCACCATCAGTACTCTCACCCATTGCCAGGGACTACCGAACGATCCACCAGCACAGCCCACCTCCTCCTAACAATGGTCTCACCGATGCTAGGAACTACCAGTGCCAGTGCCTCTTTCGCCATCAGTACTCTCTCTGTCCCCAGTAATCACAGTAAAGTCTAAAAATAGATGCGGTAAAGAAGTTTTACTTCTGGCTCGCGCACACAGATGCACGCCTCGTTTCTTTTTTGCAATTTTTAACAACCTGCGGTGGACGATCGATCTTCTAGGTGGTAGGGTCTACCAAGGAGTATGTACTGTACTCCTCATAAGGGGATAATACTCCTTTGAGTTTATAAAAAAAATATTTGACATTGAGAAAAGTATCTTCTATATAGTTGTCTGCAAACCTAAAGTAAAAATGCAAACAGACACGCTTTAAAGAATAAGTACTTGTATTATCTTTAAGGATTATCTTCCACTCAAATAACAGTACTATGTACTAAGTACTATAATATGCAGCCTTATTTGCTCCACATTTGAGAAAACTTCCGTGCCAGTAATGCATCAAAAAGTACACTCCATGCGCGTTGTGGCCGCTCAGCATGCAATTGGCGCATAAAAAAGCTTGCTAATCGGAATGCAAAAATATAAAAAATACGTATACATATATATAAAAAGGAAAAATAAGAAAACAGCAGCTTAATAACATTTCGTGTAAATGGGCACTAAGAACTGCTGTTTCATCATATATGTAGGTCTGTGCAGACTGGTACGAGTAAGTGCCTGAAAATTGGCAAATTTTGCGCGCTTTCAATTTACCTTTGTTAATTTACTCTTGGCATATTTATTATTTAACTTCCGAAGAACTTTCTGTATTTTTCATGATTTTTCTTTTTGCCTTGTTACGCTTTTTATGCAATCTTTTTTCGAGTATTTTCTTTTGCAAGATTGTTAAATAAATCCCCACGAAAACAAGAGCAGAACTTTTTTCCATTGGAGAATTGAAGCTAATAATTTTCATGCCCGCCATCGATATTCGCCTGCCACAATTACACACACACGCACACACACACACGCATTCGCACTCATAGAGCACCTGCACGGTATTGACAATTCCTCGTGAATTTTTCAAAAGAAATGAAATATCTCGAAATGCTGCAAATGAAAGCAGAATGAAGCCACAAATACGCACACAATCATTTTTGCATAAATTAAGTGCATACAAGCACACGCGCAAAAAGATTGCCCAATATCTCAGGAAGACTCAGGAAGGCAACAAGCACAAAAAAACTAACAACAACAGTGTACAGCAGTCATGCCGCTGATAAGCAACCAACCGAAATTTATGCCAATGTGCCTCCGGTTGCCGCATGAATTCTTAATGTCAGCATGTAGCGTATGTATGCTCTTCCCACACGCACTCCCTTCACTCTCCGGCACTCGACAGTCAACCAATTTGCAGCCTTCATTTTGTGCGTTTCTGTGTGTGCATGAAAATTATGTTGGGAAAATTCAATTTCATTGTTGAACTTTTGCGCAAATATTTAAGTTCAGTGTGTAAGTGTATCTATAGTATATATGTATGTACATATATGTACATTAGGGTGGTCCAAAAATGCATGAGAAAATATAAAGTCGGAATTTCGATGCTCTGAACCCCTAGGATTCTTCTATACCGAAAAATTATACCCCTTTGTTTTTATAATGAAATCAAAAAATATTTAAAGGTCGCCCAAAGCGCTCAAAGCTTTCCATGTATTTTATAAGAGGAAAAACAACTCTTCAACATCAATATTTTTCGTTTGGAAAATTCTCTTTCTCTGCAGAAGATTCCCAATAATAAAACCCAATTATTTATTTAACCATTTTTTCATAGCAGAGAAAAATTCAATGGGGGAACCAATCAAAAATCGTTAGTATTAAAAAATGGTTAAATAAACAACTGAAAGTCTCCTTAAGAGAACCTGAGTTTTTCGATCGGAAAATACTGATTTTCAAGAATTCTATGCCATTTGTTTTTCCCATATTAAAATACATGGAAAATTTTGACCGACCTCTAAATATCTTCTGATTAAAAAAAAAATACCCCATATTTTTTCGATGTAGAACAATCCTAGGGGGGTGAGAGCAATTAAATTCTGACTTTACCTCTTTTTGGACCACCCTAATGCACATACCTATGTACGTATGTAGCAGGTTAGTAGCGAGGAAACTTGTTGAAAGTGAAGGCGGTAAGATGAAGTACGTCCGAAAAGGCATCTCATGCATGCCAGCTGCCACCGAATATGGATTCTGGTTTTTGGTTTGGTTTCTCCGGTTTGCGGTTATGAATGCGGAAAATTTTGCATATTTTTGTGCACCCCTTTTTTCCTGCGCGAAGGCATTCTGCACGCATGACCTGGCTGGTGGTGCAATTGTGGTGCAAATAGTGAAGAGGAGAATCTTTAAAATTTGCAAAACTCAATTTGTATTTAAATTACTGTTGAAACTGGGAATTGACGTTTGCTTCGAAAGTGAATGCGAGGCACTTAAGATCAGCCTATGGAATTTCGATATGCATAATTTAAATGGACAACCTCTTAACAAATCCGTTGTGGGATGATGAAAATTGGTAACATAAATTTCGATCATCAATATGAAAACCATAGTGCTTGAAAATAGGCTACGCGGAATCTTTAGAAGTGAAATATGAACTGAATAAGTCCCGGAAAAAGTACCGAAAAAGTATTGAAAAAGTACCGAAATAGCACGAAAAAGGTACCAAAAAATACCGAAAATGTACCGGAAAAGTACCGAAAAAATACCAAAAAGGTACCGCATTAGTACCGAAAAGGCATCAGAAAATTGCTGCAAAAGTGCATAAAAAAATACCAAAAAGGTACCGAAATAGTACCGAAAAGGCATCACGAAAAAAGTGATAGCGTTGTCGCGGCGGAGTGGGGTGGTGTCAACATTCAGCGTAAGGTAAGCAAGAACAGGCCACAGGATTGTTTTCATACTAAGCTGCTAAGTAGAGCTGTTAGTTGGTAGAGGTTTTACTAAGACTTAAACCAAGGGTACTTGAACTTGGTGACTAAATAGTCTGCGAACTGTGGACTTGCCGTAAATAATAGTAAAACGGAACTTGTTTTAGTCACCAAGAGGTATAAAGTATCAACTCCATCTTCGGTCGGAGGCATTCGTCTGGCGCTTGCTGATGAATTCTAATACTTGTGGCTCTGTACAGTTGCAGCGAACAATAGGTAAGAGGTTGGATCTCTCTATCAAAGTAATTTCCTGGCTCTATGAAACCGTACTCTAGCCCATTATGTTTTATGGAGTCCTCGTCCTGCGGGATATGCTGGAGAAACCTACGCTAGTCAGTAAGCTTGTTTAATGATCTCTTCTTATTAGAATTTCTGGGGGTTCTTAGGACCATTCTTACAGTGGCTCGTGACGGCATGCTTAACACAGCGACTATCGACATTGCAAATCAGGTAGCTGCAGCAAGAACTACAGTCAGGCTTAGGGGCACCAGTTGTCTAACTGACATACGAGGTCTGATTACCGTGCACTCGAAGGTGGTGGGGGCATGCTTAAATTTTCTTTCGGTAGCATTTGAGTATTACCTTGTTAGACTGGTATGAGTTCCAAGCCATACTGATATCACATAAAAAGAGAGGGAGTTGCAGTTCCCTTGACTACTTGTGGACTTCTCTTGGAAATACTGGCCTTGTGTCAATTCAGCGAATGCTAGGTGAAAACCAGGGCATGTGTCACTGCTTGGTCATTCCATGAACTCTCCCATCAGCATTTTCTTTTTTACAAGCAAAATGATTTGGGCATCATAAGAGCATTGCGAAGAGAACCAGCAGTTCGAAATTCAAAGTTGAAATCGTTGGAAGCGCTACTTATCGGGATTTGTTACAGGTTTCCTAGTCCTTCAGTATATTTATTTGGTGACCACATCTTCGTAACTAAGTAGTTTCGCACTCTCCTTCTCTTATCCTTAAACTTCTCAACATGTCTTCGCTTGGTGCAGCCTCGGAAGATACAGTTTTTGTTGTCCATCTTCGCCGGTCCTCAAACGACCTTTAACATTACCAAAAAGAACGGCCTGCGAATCCTGTTGCGCTTTTCGATCTTGATGAGCTTCCATTCTGCTTTACTGCGAAATTTGATTGCTCTGCAACTTTTAACTTATTTCTTCAAACGAAGGTATACTGATACCAGAAGGGAGCATCTTGGTTTCAGCCCTAGTTTTAATATAACGAATGGGCATTGAATTAAATATCTCTACTCAGTACTGCTGTATTTAGGCTGGCGACTTTGAAATGGTGCCAACGATGTTCCCCTGTAGATTATCACAACTCGCTAAATGGTACTCTGTTTCAACGGAAGAACTTGCTTGGCTTTTTATGGCTATGCCTCACGCTTTTTGACTGGTTAAAATTGGGAGCTTTGGCCGACCTTTAATCAGCTGGCTCTCCCTTCAATTAGAACATTTTATTTTTTTGAGGTCCATGGCGTATGAGTGATAAATCGGCGAAACCAAGGACGGTAGATATCAAAGTAAGGCCAACTCCTCGTCATGGGAGGGGATATAGTTCTTGTAAAAAAGAATTGCAAAATCTGTAATTTAACTGTTTTTTGTGAACTCAGCCTTATTTAGAATAATAAATTTGAATTCAGGTGGAAGGTGGAACAAATGAAATCTTGCAAGTAAAAACCGACCATGCAAACCAAAGTTCCCGAAATCTTAACGAAATATTTAGGAGTATCTTATTTCTTCTTCAAAGAAAATTATATGAAGTGGTTGACATCTTGAGCATCATATTTTGTGACATTTAAAAAAATTGCACCTTCGCTATTTTTAGCTATTTTAAATTGAACTTAAAATTTGGTAATTCAAAAACTGGAAATACTTTTTTGGAAGTTCCAAAACTGGACATATGCACATAAATGTTTGCTTGTTTAAAAAACTGGACATAAAT
>NW_023458567.1:15363084-15365234 GCF_013731165.1 Rhagoletis pomonella | reverse complement strand
GACATATGCACATAAATGTTTGCTTGTTTAAAAAACTGGACATAAATATTTGGTGTTCCAAAAACCGAGACAAATTTTCCTTTTAACAAGCAAAGTTGACTAATATTGTATGGGTAGGTTTAAAACTACTGAACATTTATGTCTAATTTTTAAATGAGAAAAAATAGTGACCAAAAATATATGAACAATTTTTATATCACCAAAGTTTAGGTTCAGTTTTCGAATATCCAAAAAATTAAGTCTGGTTTTTATTGCACTTATAATTAAAATAATTAAAAAATTATGCCGAGTTGTTGAATATTTAAAAAATATGTCCATTTAAATGAAGAAAAATAATGCCAAGTTTTCATAGGATCATATTTTTATATTTGTAGATATTACCAAATTAAGTTCAGATGTCAAATAGCCAAATTTAAAGTTCAGTCTTCAGTCAAGATGAGAAAAGTTACTTCCAGTTTTTAATTGCAATAATTTATGTAAAAGTTTTAGTGACAAAAAATTATGTCCAGTTTTGAATTTTGCAAAAAATTATGCTAACTCTTTGAATGACCGAAAATCTATGCCCGCTCCTAAAATGACAAAAAAAAAAATAATACGTCTAGCTCTTAAATGACCAAAAATATATGCCCAATTTATACAAATATCGCCAAACTTTGTTCATTTTCGAATTGGCAAATTTTTAGTCAACTTTTTAAAAGATCAAAAATATTTTTTGCTGTTTTTAATTTACCAAAAAATTTATTTAAAAATTTGAGTGACAAAAAATTATGTCGAAAATTGTAATTTTTAAACAATTTTAATGACAGAAAATCCATGTCCGCTCCTTAAATGACAAAAATTATGTCCAGTGTTTGAATGACCAAAAATATATGGACAGATTTAATGTTCAGTGTTTAGGGGAACAATTTGCCAAAAAAATATTAGAAAAACTGTATGAGCAAAAATTATGTCCAAACTTTTAGATTCCAAAAAATGTTGCCAAAAATTGGCATGCAGTTCAAAATGGCGGCAAAACTATAGTCAGTTTTGGGTGATCGAATTTATGCTGGTTTTTTAAACTTTTGAAAATTAATGGCCTATTTCTGAAACGACCAAAAATGATGCTCAGTGTATAAATTTACAAAAGTAAGTGCATAGCTTTTGTATGACTAAAAATTTGTAGGTAGTTTTTAAAGAACCAAAATTAATATCCAGTTTTTAATCTCCAAAAAAAAGTATGAATTAACAAAACTTTTTAATTGCCCAAAAAGCCATATCCAGTTTTTAGTTACCAAAAATTTATGTCTATTAATTATGTCCAGCTTTTGAATTTGCAAAAATGTATGCTCAGTTTTGAATGATCAAAATTTGATTTCCAATTTTTGAATGTCCACAGCTTTATGACAAACTTTTATGTTACGGAAATGCATGGCCATTTTTTAAATCACTAAATACTTTTGCAAAGTTTATGATTTCAAGCGTTCATGCATACCTTTAAGCATAGACTCGGGGGTGAGCAGGTAATTTTGCGGCCAACCAATTTATATTGACAAATTCAATGATTAATGAGCTACTGTTCTCTGAAAACTTGTTGAAACTTTAAATGATAAACCAAATTGCATTACTCGTTTTTGTTGTAGTGCAATAATTGCCATTTCCGAATTCATAATTCAATTATACCAGAATGTGTGCGTAAATTCTGCTACTGAGTAAATAATAGCAAAATGAAAAGTTTAAATTGGCAAACAACTATCATAAATTACAAATAATTCAATTGCATTTCGATGTATAAGTTATTATTTTGAGCTAATATTTATAATGCAAACAACCTCAAACTTGCATCCATACACATAAATCAAATAAGATGCATTTTTGATGCGTATGTGTGTGTACCTACGTGTGCGCTTGTGAATTTAATTAAAACCAAACTATGAAATAGCAACATCAGCCCAAAAGTATGCTACATACACACACGCGCCATCAGCGCAATCACTCGCTTGTAAAGCAATCACTGCAGTCAGCGCTCGAAAGCTGTCAGCGGCGGCGGCAAACAACAACCGCAACACAAACGAGGTGACGCTGATATAAATTGTGATTTTTTAAGAGCTTGATAACTTTTTTTTAAAAAAAAACGCATAAAATTTGCAAAATCTCATCGGTTCTTTATTTGA
>NW_023458567.1:15346825-15362984 GCF_013731165.1 Rhagoletis pomonella | reverse complement strand
AGAGGCAGCGAATATCTGATAAGACCAAAATAATACGAAATCTTTTAATAAAGTCGAATACTTTTGATTCGTATGGAGTCATGGTCTTCATTAAATATGTTATAGGTTGCATTCATAGTTTTCCGACATACTTGAAGAAAATGGCTAAAAGAAATTTTTTTTCTCCGCTGAAAAATTTTTAAAAATTGACTTAGCAACTTTTCACTCTAAGCTAGCGTCTTAAATATATATCATTACACACATAGAGTGGAAGAATTTAAATTTTTAAGTTTTCATAGATTTACACATCCACTTACATAGTCTTATGTACATACATATGTATCTGCATTAGGGTGGTCCAAAAGAAGTAAAGTCGGAATTTCAATGCTCTCACCACCTAGGACTGTTCTATATCGAGAAAAGTATTATTTATTTTGAAATCAAAAAATATTTAGAGGTCGCTCAAAGCGCTCAAAGTTTTCCATGTATTTTACAACTTTTCGTGGAAATCAATATTTTTCGACTCAGATTCTCTTCAGGAGACTTTCAATAGTAATACCCAATAGTTTATTTAACCATTTTTAGTACTAACGAAAAACCCTGAAAATGCAATGGTGGATTTTCAGGGTTTTTGGGTGTTTTTGGCTATATATTTCAGTTGTTATGAAAAAAATTTTAAATAAACAGGTGGGCATTATTATTTGATTTTTAGGAATTCTACACCATTTCTACGAAAAGTTGTTTTTTCCCATATAAAATACATGGAAACTTTGAGCGCTTTGAGCACTCTCTAAGTATTTTTTAATTTCACAATAAAAAAAATTGGGTATATTCTTTCGATATAGAAGAATCCTAGGGAGTGGGAGCATAAAAATTCTTGCTTACTTATTTACTTTTTCACATGCATTTTTGGACCACCCTAATCTACATACATACAAATATAAGTTTGATAACTAAGGGGAAATATATAGACTTAATAAACTTTTTTGACAGCTTTGCGTGTGAGTATTATGAATTTTTAAAATGTAATAAAGGAAATTAAAATACAAATACATTTTCACATTGCATTAATCAAAATTTTAGAATTAATGTAGGCAAGTCTTCCGCGAATTCGGTGAATATGCAGGCATACATTGTATTTAAGTATAGCTGTTCATATATACATAATTAAGTATATAACGAACAAAAGTGAAAGTGACTTTTTAAACATTTTGGGTAAAGTCTTACAAGCAACAAAGACATGCGATTAATAGGCTTATAAGTAATTTTCTCTTAAGACATTGGCACTTATGTGGGTGCGATGAATATTTGATGAAGCTCCACTTAAAATCACGTGAGGTAGGGCACTGTATTTACTACATGAAATAACGCGAACATGGAATTCATTAATATATTCGTTGAAGGCATGAACTTATTAAAACACGCTTTTTTTCATTTCAGTTTTAGGAAAAGCGACTAAGTCAATCACCTGTCTGTCATTTGTAGGATTTTACAGGTGGTCTACCACAGAGAGATGACATAAAGTACGCTGTGCAGATATAAGCATTACTTATACATAGTTATGTAAACACTTGTATCTATGTAAGCAGTATTCGGACTACCGAAACTCGACTCAGGAGTAAACCACTCATAAAATCGAAGTTGAAAAGAATTCACTAGGAAAAAAGCGTCCAATATTATTATTATTATTTTAAGTATATAAAATTGGAAATCATTTAAATTTTTTGGAAGCATAAACAAACTCCGAACCAATGCAAGAATAATACATGGGTCATTCCACGTCAAAACGCATGCGGCTCTGCACAAAAATGGTGGAACGCTATCGTTATTTAACAAAATATTTTAAAGTAGCCTATATGTACATACATTTTTGACGAGAGTTGGCACCAGCTTGAAATTTTAAAATTGATTTAATTGACAAGATAAATAAAATACAACCATTATGCATTTGGAAGGACATAAATACCTGGGGCTGGATTCTATAACTGTAAATTTTCAAGTGTACACTGAAAATTGTGTACACTCTTCATTTTGCGATTCAGCAAGTAAAATGAGTTTTAGCTGTCAAAATTGTGTACACTTCTCTTCCGAAAAACTCACTGAATCAACTGAATTTTATTCGGAGAGCTTTTGGTTGTAAGTTTTGCACTCGGTGTACACTTCATTTTCTCACAGCTACAGAATCCATCCCCTGGATTAACATATACCATATTTTTAGGAATTACAAAATAATGGCATGGGTTTTCAAATTTTTTTCGAGTCTTTGCTGAATTTTCTCTGCACTTTTTGGAGGTTTTCAATATTTTTCGGGATCAAACAGGATTTTTTCTTTTTTCACTCATTTCAATTTACGAGCTTTGTTTTTCGTTTATGTGTCTTATTCATTAACATTTATTTTCCAACAAGCTTCTCATGCATTTTATCGCAGTCATACAGCAAAATCCAAAATTATAACATCTCTACTAATTTCTCTTTCCGACATTATTCCATATTTCTCGCCTTTTATATTCCTTTGCCATTACTTATGTAAATAAGTACACCATTCGCTGCCTCAATTGCCCTTTATAGAAATTGAATTTTATTTGTTGCCGGCAGGGCAGTAATCTAATTTTCGCTTTGTTGAATACTTTTGCATAGCCACAGCATTTCTTAAGCTGGGTTTGGGTAATGGAAATTTTCGCTTTCGCTTTGCGCATACATTTTCGAAGATCTTGTACGGCTTAAGATGCCATAAATTGACATTAAAGGTAGAGAAAGAAGAAAGGTAGCGAATAAAGTAGCAGCTTTAGGGCATAAAATTACAAGAAAAAGGCCGAATTTTAGGCAACAGAATTTCGAGTAATATTTGGTTGGCACTACGCGAAAACTCTGACTTGAAAATTTGTAAACATTTTATTTTTCCGTACCGCATAAGTTCTTTTTATTCGGCTTCATGGCTCAATGTAAAATTTTCAGTACATAAAAATATGTGCCGCTATTTGAAATCTTTCAGTGTATACTTTAAGGAGTCCAAGTAATTCAACCAAGTCCATTTATGTAATGTTTTTAGTTAAACTTTCCTTACTAACATTTTTTAAACTTCTACTCTCCATTTTAGTGCAATTTTTTTAGTAATCAATTCACAATTTCATAAAATCAAATCCAAATCATTCAATTACTTTCTAATTAGAACTTTTAAAGCTCACATAGATTTCATAAATAGACTACGCCAATCATGCGCATCATGAAAAAACATATTCATGTATTTTTCCATAGAAAAAGTTAATAAATTGTTTTCAAATTACTAAATTTCATTTTCGTTTTTACATTTTTTGCTTTGTACCCTGCCAATTCACTCCCCAAATATTTATGTACGTAGTTCAATTAATTTTCAATTTTCCACCACAAAAGCAGCTCCAGTGGCAAGCCAAAAAATGTTCACTCACTAAGAACTCAAAAACTAACAAAAAAAAAACAGAAAACAAAAATAATCGAAAGCGTAATTTGACAGCCGCAAATTGATTTTACTTGTTTTATGTTGTGGCTATTTCGTTGGGTGTTTTTGTGGCTGCTGATGATTTGATGAGTTTATGAATCAGTATGTAGCGAGTTTTTAACTAGTTGTATAAAAAAGGAAAATTGAAAAATGGCTTCAATAGCATCGTAAAAAGAGGAGCAGCATAGATCCAAGGCGTGGAGGTGTTTAAAAATTCCTATTCAGAGGGGAAGGAAAATTTTCAACTTTATGTGTGGCGTTTTAAAGCGCTGACCAATAAAATTCTTCAACTTTTGTTGCTGTTTTGGCAAATTCTAGTCTGCAGGAAGTGCCTAAAAATATGTAACATTTTTTTTTTTATTGTAAAAATTTATTTGTGAATGAAATGCATTGAGGCCTAAAAGTATGCAACTTGAAAAAATAACAGACGCAATGTGTAATTAGCCAGTGAGAGGGACATGCAGCTAGATGTGGTTTATTTAGAGATTTTTGAACCTCTGAACCTCTATTATCGCTGTGATAAGTGTAATTATAGGCACTTTTCAACAGGAACGCAAAAAGATTATCCAGAGAATTACTTTAGTATAAACTGCATGGATTAAGAATACGTCGAAAGGGTCCAGTACTATCTTCATCACTGCCATGCCTGAGTACACCGTTGGCAATAAAAATTGTTTGCCAACGCTTCATCTATTGAAGCACAAGAAATTCTAGCACAAAATCAGCATTTTTTATATAAAGTCCTTGCCATTTTTTGCCGAAAACCAATAAATTTCGTTTGCCAGTCAATTGCCATTGAATCGCCTAAAAGTATGGCATGCATGTGAAGCTATAAACTAACACTAAATTACATCTCAGTACTACGCTTGCAAACGGGCACAATACGCCATAAACAGGAACGCTTTTTGGTATTTTTAACTGACACCGGAATAATTACCTACACTGCGGCATGTGTTAGTACAAGCACGTTGCGTTGCACACCTAAATGTATACACTGCCTTTGGGTATTGGGTCATTTGCGATTACGAGCGTATATCGGCTAATGTTCTATGCATTGGGAAAGTACTTGCAATATTGTGTTTAAAAATATTTGCACAGGTATTTTTCCAATTTTTTGTTTTCTAAGTTTCGGGCATGCATTGACCTTTTACACTTAAAATGCCAAACAGCCAACACCCGAATTGGGCTTTTTGGGTGCGTTCATAGCGCTCCCTGTGTGCAAGCGCCTAAAAGTAGGCTTGTCCTCAGCAGGAAGTGCAACAAAAACAACAGCAATTTATAATTGCCATAGAAAATATGTGCTGCGGCAAGCTACAGCAACAACCACATGCTGCGTATAATGAGTGCAGTTGTGTGTTGTTATTCTTACTGTTGTTGGTTTCATTGTTTTCGTTGCTGTTGCGTATACAATTGTTTAACAATTCACAGCAGTGCGGCAGCAAACTTTATATCCGTAGAAACTGGCAGGCAAACGCCTGCAAGTAGGTTATTTTTGTGCAACAGCACACACACACACACACACACACATACCAACTCAACTCTATGCTTGGACAATATGCTTGGTATGCCGTTGCTAGTACTGGTACGCTCGGCCACAAACAACAGCCATAATTTGCATATGAATGCATTAACTGCAAAACCTTCAAATGTATAGATGTGTGTGTGTGTGTGTGTAAGTAGGTGAAAATATGTGTCTGCTCTTGTGGGCGTGTACAGAGTAAGAGAGGGCGAAAAATATGCGAATGCATTTATCGCAATTGTAGTTGGCATTTTTGCTGTTGTTGTTGCCGTTACTGACGTTGTTATGCATTTAACCCATTTTAAAACGATTACGCCTTTAATTTATACCTTTGCGATAGCACACATACATATACATATATACGCACACACGCTTACGTAAATTTTACCACATATTTTTACACATTCATATGTATATGTAAATATGTATGTATTTTGATATTGCATATTTTCATTTTGCCTGTCCTGTTTGCTACCAATTTAACGTAATTTACGCAGTCCACGCACGCCTACTGGCATATTTAGCATGCAAATTTATGCATTGCATACTTTTAGGTGTTTGCAGTTATTTATTGTTTTTCCCAGTTTTTTTCACTTTTATTTTTATTTGGTAAATTGAAATAAATGTTCACATGTACACATAAATACACAGCTATTTTAAACTTTATTATAAAATGAAGTTAACTGCCTCCGGATACATGTGACTTTCGCTGACTCTGGCAGCTGGCGCGTTACATAACAGTTCATAGTTCTGCACTTGAACAGTATAGGTATGAATGTATGTATGTATGTAAATATCGGTGTAAATTAATTAATTTTTAACAATCAATTTTAAAATTTCAATTAAGTCAGTGGAAATTACGCTACTGGCAACGCGGAATTCGATAATCACGAACGCGAAAATCAGTCAATTTATCTCGCCATATATTTTTCGGATTTTCGACTAAAAGCATGGCAACAAACAGTGTGAAGTTCGTAAGTATCCAGAAGATGGCAACCATCTCCAAACCATGGTCGAAATAAAACTGTTTAAACCTCTAAAGTCTGATACCCATATTAAAATATTTGTCCCAACTTAATAAAATTATTTTTGAATTTCTTAACAGATGGCAACCCTATTTAAAGAAATATATAATGAAATAAAGCGCTATTAAACAAATTTCGATTGGGGGATTTTTGGGTTACAAATTATTTGCGTTTAACTTTTGGAAAAAGTGGCAATCCTCTGCAAAATTTTTTTAGAAATAAAGCTTTTGTTGTTTGACACCCTTATTGGACTTTTTAACTTAATTGATTTTGAATTTCTTTACAAGCGGCAACCCATTTCAAAAATATTTTCGAAATAAATCATTTTTTAATGTCTCTCGTTATACACTTAAAAAATTAAATTAAATAAATCAATTTTTAATTTAATTTGGAAAACCAACACCGACTTTAAAACTGACATAAGGACAAAATAAAATCGTCGCTTAAAGTACAAAACCGCGTATCAACAAAATGCAAAATTCATATGAGACCACAGTTGAGGTGCCAGCTTTCCGAAAAGATTTTTCAAAAAACGGTTAACGTGGTTTACAGTTATCAATGCTAACATACATAAAAAAAAATAAGAAGATTTAAGATGAATTTTTAACTTCCTACTTTCACAGAGGTTGATAAAAACTCAGCTTTGAATGTCCGGTGCCGGACCGACCAGTTGCAAGACTTGTAACTATATTTTTGAAAGATAAACTCGGTCAAAATAGCTTAGTCGGTTACTGCAAACAACAAAATGAAGAAAACGTATGTATATTTTTGGATAGCCAAGTTGCCTCCATATAGCACATAGTTCTGTAGATAGCATTACCCGAAAGTAATTTTGTGTGCCAAGACTAAAAAATATTTTATATATCTGCTTATCGGCCGTAACCCCTTCTCAATAAGCGCATATACCATTGGAATCATTCAAACTCTGGCTGAGCTCAAATACTAGTGAACAGAACTAACTCTGGTGAACAGAATATGGGCTATAGAACCAATGTGTGTGCCAGCACGTCAAATATGATCAAGGCTAGATAACAAGAGAACCCACGCTCTAGTAAAATGGGAACGCTCGCAACTTCGGCTGATACTAGTTATCAATTAAGGGCCACTACCTTAGAGAAGCGCATGTCACCAGAAAGGGATTCCGGCGAATGACTACTGTCACCGCTATTGTGACGAGGAAGAAATCCAAGCACCGAACACTTTCGTTGCCACTGGCAGGTCGTGGCTAAAATTTGTACTTTTTGGTCTGTCGAGATAGATCGAGGAGGGCCTCTCATAGGCTATTAAACTAACTGAGGTAACTGCTTCGCTAAGCTTTAAAAAACAGTTTCATACTTGGTCGGTGGCCAAAAGTAATTCAGCAAGCTTGACTTTGGATTAAATATTTCTGGTTGAATGTTGGTGTAGTGACCTACAAGCCTAAAAAAGCTACCGATGCCTTTTGTTATATTTCAGAACATCAAATTTGAAATCAACAACAGAAACTAAAAGTAATAACTTGCCACGTATTGATCGAAAGCAAGCTTAGTTATTCGTAGGGGTTGATTTTTATTTACAGACTTACCAAAAAATTATAGTATATGTACTTAGTGGAAATTGAGTTTTAACTTCGCATACATACCTGCAATGAAAAAAGGAATAGAGTTCAATAGAATAATAAATATCTTTAAAGAAAGCATATACGTATAGTATATTTAACATAATTTGCTTGGCTATACTGAAAAGTGAAAATGCTGTTCATTAATTTTGCTTACTCTATCACCTTTCATAAATTGCTAATACAATACCCACTGCTATTCGAACTGGGACTCTCGGGAAAATTTAAAGCACAACTAGTTGCTTGGTTCTGTTCAATCCTAGGAGATATTTTATTTAAAATATCAGAAGACATTAGGGCAGACAAATTTTTTACCCTATGTTGGTTGGACAAAGGGAGTACTTTCTTTCTTTAAGTATTCAATCTGCCGTATAAGTACTCGACAATCTTTGGAAACTTCATGCCTGTAGAAATGATTCTGTGCTTAGTGTGACTGGTTCGGAATAGACCCATCTCTGCACACATCCATCTCATGGGGTAATAGGAGAGCGGAAGCCTTTGGGACGGAGGTCCAATTAATATTTTCACAGCCAGGCCGAAATTGGATGATGGAGTTGGAGAAGGTATGTTCTGTCAGGAACTCTGTACAGGCTGCCGAATTTCTCCAGCGCATTTCAAGCAGTCGACCGTCTAGTTATCAGTGTAATACTAATTACAAAGTTAAATATCTACTCTAACAGCTGACCTGTAATCGGGGGCCTGGGATCGCTAATGTAATGATAAAAACTGGTCGGGGACTACTTCAAAGTCAAGCCTGAAAATCTTCAGGGCTGATGAATTGTCTAGGCAGGACACCCTTGAGGTCTTTTCTCCCGACAAAAGTGTATTGGAAACCCTTTGTCTACTTCCAAATTACAAATTCCCTGCAAATTACAAACTGCCTGCAAATTAAAAAGTCCCTGCAGCTGGTAGTCGAACGCGGGTAAACTAAGTACCTTCTTCAGCTGACTGTACGAGCTTTACAACGACACCCAATTGACACCGACACTCCAGCTCTGAAATTATTCAACTCGGAACTGGCTGGTGGTAGAGGAGGAAGACGAAGTCCCCCACTGCGATGGAAAGACCAAGTGAAGAAGGACTTGGCTCCATTTGACATTTCCAATTGGCGTCAGTTGGAACAGAGGAAAAACGACTTGCGTGCTTTTTGGGATTCTCACTTTAAATTTTATCGCAGCAAGCAGAAGCAAAGCAGGGGAAAGGTCCACTCATAGGTTAGGAGCCTCAATTAGTAGGCGTGTTCATACTCATTCTACAGCTTGATGACCTGCTTAGATGTCTGAAAGGACCATACGTATTTATAAAATTCCGCCATATTAAAGCCAAATTCGAGAAAGATCTCGAGCTGCACTAGTTTTGGAGTACTCTGGAAACAGAACTCACAAGAGAGTTATATTCGCGAAACGGTAATAAATGATGGCATATCTATTCTAGAAAAACAAGAAGAGGGCTTCTAAAAGAAGTTACAGAGCAAGGCTTTGCATAACAAATTCAAATATTTTTGTCCTTAATGCATTAAAATTTAGTTGCTAATAAATTTAAGTACTAAAAATTCAATAATTAACTTTACTTTCCAATCAATTCACACCTCCTAAAAGTGTGCCATCAAATTAAACGCAGAACAAAGGTGGCATACAAATGAGAAGCAGCACCAAGAGCACGGCAACAAAAAAAAACAACTGGAATATAGCCAATCGCCAAAGGGGAAATAGGTGGAAATGTGTAATAAAATCGAATTAAAAACTAATAATCCAATTGCACAGAACACAGAGGTACTTACGGCTAACATTCACACACACACACACACGCAAACATTAGCATGCGCCATTGAACATACCCAACATACACTAAGTACTCGTATATAACCATGAGAGAGAGGGCCACTCGCCGCAATCGACAGCCATTGACGCTGTTGTGCAATACTTTGAGTGTGGCGCTGCGACAAATTGAAAAGCGTTCAGCGCGTGCGAGTCAAAAGTCAAAGCAGGGAAAAAAAATTAACACAAAAACAACAAATACGTTAAAGTACGAGTACTTGGGTACTTCAACATACATACATTGAAGGCAGTGAATGAGGAAAAATTGCTTTTATTGCAAATTAATTGCATTTTCTACGATAATTGCCAGTCAAACGAGCCGGCAGCTAGACGGATGTACATAAAAAATGCTGCATATGTAGGTTAGGGTACTACTGCCAGCCGACGTTGTTTGAGGCAGGAAAATTTCACCTGTTTCGTTTATAAAGGTATACGGTATTTTTTTAATCAAAACTTAATTACAGCGCTGCTTTGAGGCTGGAAGGCTGCACAGCCTCCCAAAACCTGACAGCCTCTTACTGTCGCCAGTTGTTGTTGTAGCAGCATACAAGTTCCCCATAGAGTTTTGGGGAGTGTTGCTGGAGTGACAGTCCTTGGCCAGATATAAATCTGGGTCGTTCCGGTTACGTAGACCCGACTGTCGTGACGAACTTCGGTGGGCATCGGGAAGGCAGAGACCTCCAACACCACCGTTCCCGACGAATTCAGGATGTTGACGTTAAAATACTCGTTGCTGTCGGAGGCTTATCTCATCATTGCGAACGTGTGGATGTTTGGGAGAGTAGTTCTGCCACTGCAAGGCAACCGCAAAGCCAACCAAGAAGCGGACGTCTTATCGCACGAAGACTAACTATTAACACCCATACTTGACGTGTAACCCGGCTCTAGGTAGAACGGGCATGGCACTTGTACAGAGTGCACAGCACAATAATATTCCATATCGTCATAAACATCTGGATGACTCACACCCTTAACGGAAACCGCCCGGAACCGCGGGTCTGTCAGAGATCTTCGACACCATTTGTCATTCCACGTTACCAGAAGACCTTGAATCTCTCTTAGCCCGAGGCCACGCACTGAGCGCCATTTCAGAGTGGCTGTACGGCATTTTTGTATGGCCCCGCTCAGCCGCTCGCCGCTTTGCCTCTCATTGCGTGGCTTCGACCTTACAGGTACTAAAATGTTGGTCTCAACATACTATGCGTGTTGGTGCTAAAAAAAAAGTTGTTTGTCGCGGGATGAAAATACCGGCTACGATCCTCAATCCGTCGTTGGCCGCTCTCATCAGTTGTATTTTTTTTGTTGGACCTGTCAAAAGCATTTGATATCGTTTATTTTTCCACGCTACTCGAGTAGATTGAGACCTCCTCTCTTACGCAGAAGCTAAAATGGTGCTCTACGTACTATCTTGGCGGTCGATAGTCGCCAGTGGTTTTTTGATACCAAAACTTCGAAACCCGAATGGATTTAAAAAGGTGGTCGAACTGGATGGTGTTCGCTCCCCCACTAAGGTTTTATTTACCTCATTCACTGACTACTGCTCTACATTGATGTACGATAATAGCAATGATGATCTGTTTCGAAAGTAAATAACTATTTCTTCGATTCTTCTAGCTTCTTCACTAAACGCGCCTTATCATCTTCCCTACAAAATCAATGGCGACACTTTGGTTGAAATAGCTCAACCCGCGATTAGGCGTCCAACTACACGGCACACCAGTACCGACGGTTAATAACTCGAAAATTTTACAATTTGAAATAATTTTATGCTCCTCCACGCCCGTTAGCGTAGTTTACTAAAGCACAGAACTGCAATAAGGTTCTCAAGTCGCTCGCCGTGCTTGCGGTGAAAATAGAGAGAAACGGTGTTGGCAACATACGACGTAATAAGCCTGCCGGTTCTAGACTATTACACGCCAGTTTTATGCACTGGACGAAGCAGCAGACTTCTCAGAACGCCGCACTCCGGATAGCAACGGAATACCCACAAATGCCGCCTGTGAATCACCTGCATAACGAATCCACCATGCAACCCGCGAGGGAAGACATTCGAATAGATACTTTTTGGAAGCGACCCTACCCTCTAGTCACGTCAGAAGGCAACTCTATGAAAAGATGTCTAGGCCTCATAACTACTGAACCCGACGTTATAAAAACAAGCCGTAAACGGTATTCACTGAGAGGTAAACATCACTTTTACATACTCTAGATCCGTGGAAGCCGTCACTGGCTACATCTAGAGAGCTTCGTAATTTTGGCGTAACTAAAGTATCCATACTCTGACAGGTTTTATCCACAGACCAGGTTCCCTTTGACGGCGAACACAAAGAACCGTTCCGGCATCTCAGAAGGCAACCCTGCGAACTCAAGG
This sequence comes from Rhagoletis pomonella, assembly GCF_013731165.1. Classification (NCBI taxonomy): domain Eukaryota; kingdom Metazoa; phylum Arthropoda; class Insecta; order Diptera; family Tephritidae; genus Rhagoletis; species Rhagoletis pomonella. The sequence goes on along the minus strand of NW_023458567.1, from coordinate 15,351,201 downwards.
ACGAGATCTAGACATATATCGCGTTACCAATATCTACCCGTCGTGGTGCAGATTGTCCATACGAGAGACTATAACCATCTTTATCAACTCTCCACTTTAATATTGTTATCGGAGTTCATTGAAGAGCGTCAGCTACCTCGATAGACTAGTGTCACTTTCCTCCTTAAACTTAGTCAGTTAGCACCCCTTTCCCTTTGGTCCGAAACCGTCAACCTAGCACTTTTGCTAGGTCTACCTCACTAGCTAGTTTCACTACGGCAACAACAAGTTATCATACATCTATCTCGATGCCGATTCAAATAAAAAACAAGTAAGAGCAGCGCTGTCTTCGGCTATGCCGAAGGCTTCATACCTTTCATGAACATCTGCAAATTTTACTTTGACAGATCACTGCTTTTGAATACATCTGCATACATCGATAGAGGAGTTACATACTTATATAAAAAATCGCATCTAAACAATCAGAGGTTTGGAAGATATACTTTATATGGCACCAATCTAAGTGATTTTCACTGCTATGTGATCGGTATGTAAACCGGTAACACAATTTATTGGGTTTAGTTTCCTACATAAAGGAGATATATGGCAAAAACTGGTATCTGAACAATCAGTGCTATAGGAGATAAAGCTTATACAGCATAGATTTTAATGATTTTCTCAGTAGACTTTGTATTATTAATTATAAAATATCTTACGAAATTTATCGGTTTTAGCTGTTCAAATAAAGGAGTTTTACCGTAAAATCCCATATCTGAACAATCAGATGTATGGAAGATATATGTTGTAGTCATCCGATCCTTGTTATATTCACTGTAAGTATTCTGTAAATAATGAGTGAAAGTGGTGCGAAATTTCATGTTCCTAGCTGCATAAATGGAGGAGTTATGATAAAAGACCTCATATCTGAACAATCAGTTGTATGGGGTCTGCAGGTTATAGTGACCCGATCTTTGTTATTTTCACTGTAAGTCTTCTGTTGATAATGAGTGAAAACGGCGCGAAATTGCATGGTCCTAGCTACATAAATGGATGAATTATAACGAAAAATCTCATATCTGAACAATCAGTTGTATGGGAGCTATAGGTTATAGTTACCCGATCTTTTTAATTTTCACTGTAAGTTTTCTGTTGATAATTATTGAAAACAGTGCGGAATTTAATTTTCCTAGCGATATAAATGGAGGAGTTATAACGAAAAATTTTATATCTGAACAATCAGTTGTATGGGGGCTATAGGTTATAGTGACCCGATCTTTGTAATTTTCACTGTAAGTATTCTGTTGATAATGGGTGTCTCATATCTGAACAATCAGTTGTATGGGAGCTACATGTTATAGTGGTCCGATTCTTCCGGTTCCGACAAATGATTAATACATTATAAAAATACACCCACATACCAAATTTGATACGGATATCTCGAAAACTGAGAGACTAGATTGCATACAAACAGACAGACAGACGGACAGACGGACAGACGGACAGACGGACAGACGGACATGGTTAAATCAACTCAGCTCGACGTTCTGATCATATAAGTATACATTTTAATGGGTCTATCTCTTTTTGTTCTGGTACTTACAAACATCGGACCAAAGTTATAATACCATTTCATGCTCATGAAAGGTATAAAAATACTAAAAATTTAATTTGTTACATTTGTAGCAAATGGAAACGGTTAAAAGAACTTACAACTTGGTATTTTTAATTAGACATGAACCCTCTGCCAATTCCCATATTTTTATTCATTCATATGTACTTGCGTCGCTTTCACACGCCCCAAAAGTATGCAATCATTAATCAAATAAGCCACTTGCAACGCCATGCACGCACGTAACGCATAAAGCGATTTCGAACGTTGGTCACGTTTTACGGTTTCAAAAGAAAAACCGCCGACGCCAATACTGCCAGTTCAGACAAAACAAAAAATAAGCAATCATTCGCTCGCTAGCCGCCGGAAAGGCTGAGTAGGCATTTTGTATGGTTGGTTGATTCAAAAGCAAATAATCGAGCATAGCAAACGCAACTATGTATGTATGTATGTAGTATGTAAGGGGGCAGACTATTTTGTACCTGAAAAGATAAAAAATAATACAGGCATACATATGTATTTATATAACTAACTAAGTACATATGTATGTGTGTATATACAGTGGTCGAAAAAATTATAGCCGCATCATATTTTGACAAATATTAAAATATAATTTTTTTGTGATCTAATTTTGGTTATTTTTTATAAAAACATAGAGGTTGTTCGCACTTGCTTGGTTATCAGGTTAATTGGTTAAAAATTATTATTGTGTAGTGTATTTTATTGCTGTAAACTGAATAAAAAATATAACCACATAACCGGATAACCAGGCAAGTGGTGAACAACCTCATAGTTCATTCATTAACAAAACCCGTGTAAATCCATGTTTCAAACTTCGTGCAATATTTAAAAAAAAAAATTTAAACAAAATTTCGTAAAAATTTCGAGCTTTTGTAATTAGACTTCCTAGAAAGATTCTGATGCTTAGTTTCGAAGCCCATTGAATTCTAGTAGAATAAAATGCAAGATTCAAATGGCTAAGAATTATGGTTGATTTTCCATATTTTTTTTAACGTATTTGCTTTCGTAACATTTTCGTCAATAAAAATTCTAAAAAATTAACGGTAATTTCCAACTATTTGATAATTACACTTTAAATGGGCTACAAAACTGCATACTCGTATTTTTTCTAGAAATAACCAAAATTAAATAAAAAATAATAATTCCTAAAAACTTGTAAAACCTGAGGTGCGGCTATAATTTTTTCGACCACTGTATATCAGTATCTCTAATTGCGTTGTTTGTCGCCATACATTCTGGAAAGGCTGTCAGCACGAAAGGTAAGATTAATTAGATAGCAACGGGTCATTTATTGATTGAGGGAGGGACTAAGTTACCGCCTTAGAAGGTTTTTGTATATGTATAAGTAGTATATGTAGTAGCCATTTACAAGGGGTTACTAAACAGCAAAAATTCTTGCGCTTCGTATGTTGTCAAAGTAAACTTAATATTAAATATATTCTGTCCCAAAAAAAATATGCAGCTGTAATCCATCAGAATTTTTTAATATTTATTTATGTACATATATCTCTATGCCTTTGTCTACGAAAAAAGTGTTCTTACATTTATTAAATAAAAACCACTAGCATTAGTATAGTTTTCACTGATTCATTTGTTAAATTACCTTTGCCCTTCTTCCCCTCTGCTTCCCTTATTATTTTTCCCATTAACACCGCATTTGATGTGCTCATTATTTGTATCCCCTTTTTTATTTTCGCTGTCTGCTTGCGCTATTCACGCATTGTATGGCGTAAGCACTTGGCTTGCGGTCAATTGTCACGCAATTGTCTGGGAATTTTCGAGGCTTTACAAAGAAATAAACGAGTATAATACATAAAACAAAAAGCATGTTAAATACAATGCAAAAGTTTTTTGTTGTGGACTTTCAATAGCAATGACTTATAAAAAAAATTACAAGGGACAGCGGCTGAAAATTTTCTATAGCAAATTAAAATCCTGGCAATTATTAGCCAAAGGGCGCTTCAAATAAAAGCACAAAGAAAATTTGAACTAATAAAACTTTTATTAAAAGCAACGAAGTGTTTGATCATTAATATTTGTCCAACACTCACTGCAGTTAATAGGGTAGCCTAAATGTATTCTACAATTTTGTAGAAGTATTGGACTATGTTAGATAATTTCAACGCAGATAGAATCCCTTCGTTTCCAAATACCTTTTATAAAATATAATAAAAAAAAACAGAGAAGGAGAAGAGCCCCTAAAGCGATCTACCGGTAAGAAATGGAGCAGAGCATCCAGAGAATCGGTTGTACAATATCTCATTGCTCCTGCTGCGCCATCAGTATTGTGTTTCTGAATCGACGTAAACCTTAACTGGGGCTGCCCGATTCTACTGGGAAATTGCAGGTCAGATACGCATCGCTTACTTTTTTGGTTGGTATCGATTATTTCATTTTACTTTTCTTTTGCACTCAAAAAACATTGATTAAAAATCTGCCACAAAATTTTTAAAATTTAATTGAGGTGAATCGCATGCTTTTAATGCGCTAACCACGTACCTGCATACATAAATGTACCTACATATGTACATTGTGCAACCATTAAAATTACTTCAACGCCTAAAAGCTTACTTTACCACAACCACAAACAAGCACGTACATACATGCGTAGTTTTATGCAATATTTGCTGATGAATTTTTCAGCACACTTCTGGCAGCAAAATGATCGGCAAACATTGAAATTGTGTTAGGTAAACACCAGTGCATAAAGAGCAGAAAAATTTAAATGAATTAAAAACTAGTAAACGGCAAAAACATATAAGTGAAA